>NC_056747.1:361831644-362086644 GCF_019279795.1 Protopterus annectens | reverse complement strand
CAGAAACTAAGCTGATTATTAAACTCAGTCATCTTTTGTTTGTATTGTGGTGTCATCCTTGGTGAAGGTAGAGTGCTGCTCAGTGTTATGCCCATATCACTCTGTTACTCATAGTCTGAGAGCTCCATAATGTCTCTCTTCATATAGTCTAGGGAGATACTTCTCAGATCATTTACACCTACGTTAGTCATACAGATACCTGATGCAGTGACTTCAGTATGTGTGTAGCTTGGCAGATCCTGACTCCTGATAAGTAACTGACTGTTATATACTCTTTGTGCAGCCTGGTGAGTAGGCCATCAGTATGTCACACAATGGAGTTCTGTATGACTATAGTCCTGGGTGGTGTGTTGATTTTCCTTATGGGTGTTTTAGTTGAGCTCCACTCAATATGGCCATATGTGTAGTGTTAAATGTTGCTTTTGTTGAGTGATTTTTGGTTTGCTGAATATAATTTTTGCAGGTGGAAAGCCTGGGAGGTCTTTGGGATTTGGGAAGATTTTATTTAAATGCCACAGCATAAGTTTGTCTGTGTGTTTGGTATATAAAGTGTGGGTAGGTGTAACGTGTATTTCTGACAACCTGATTTTTATTTTATGTGCTTGTATGTGAGTGTTTTGCCTCCAGAAACATTGTATGTATAAATCTCTCTCATACCACATCTGTTTCTTTAAGGAGTAAATAGTTGTCAATGAACATGAGACAATTGCTACATTGTTTCAAAATACCCATGTTCACTAAGCTGGCTATGGAGAAATTGGGAAGGAGCATATCCACGGTGCCAGGTCTTTCATTAGGTGAGTGTAGTGCAAGAGGGGTTAAAAGATGCCAAGTAAGGGCACTTTTGGGACTTGGACTAGACCAAGGAATACAGTATAAAATTTAAGGGGCAGCACTTTTCAACATGCAGACTAGATGTGCTATGCTTGTTGATGCACAAAGCAGTTTCTTTACAATTACTCAGTTACTGGGTGCAGTTTTACAGGTAGTTCCACAAGAAAATTTTACCTTCTAGGTGTCTGATACTATATTATATATTATATATATTATATGCTAATCGTCTCTGCACACTTAACATGTCAGATTTATACAGGCACTAAAAACAATATGTAATGCAAGAGATAAGTTCTAGACTGAGGCACAGTTATATTTGGACATAGAGAAACAGAGAAGCAGAGGAGCGTTCTAAATATGGGAAGGCAGAGATTAGTAACTAATCCGGGAGAAAGAAAAAAAAGAGGCAATATAACAGGGTTTTAAAAAGAATATATAAGATCTAATGAAGCTGTATATTTTTTTATGCTGAACTGGTGAGAGAGTTAAATAAAAGTAAAAGCAAAATGCCTGAATGCCTGTTTATTGGTAATATTTATACCGAATGAGAAATGTGGGAAAGTGTGATGGGTATTATATATCAAGAGACAAGAAGTAATAATGAATGAAAGATGAATCAGGCAGGCAAACTTCAAGAACTATACATTTCAAAGAATGCTACATGTTCATAAAATGAAATGCAATACCTAGTCCAGAGTAATGACAGAACTGCAGGAGATCTGTCTGTACTGACAGCGGTGTTGGTTAATAATTTGTCTTACTGAGTTTCTAGTGACTCTGACAAGGGCAATAACATCTCATACCTGCAAAAGCTGCAGAAATAGGAAACCAGACAAATACTTGTCAGTTACCCAGATCACAGTGATAATGGAAATAAACCAATCATTGCTAAGAAAAAGAACGATTACATATTCTGAGTGCAATTTGATATGGTGTCTAAGGCAGCATGGATTCTATTTTCACTGAGCATATTACACACTTGTAAATCCACTGCCATTTGTGGATAGGGCAGGTACTCTCCAGTGAAAACTATTAACACTGTCTTGTTTAGAGAATCTTTATGGTATTCCCAATTTATAAAATTCATTTAACGTATATATACTTTAGGTATTGTAGAACAGTGTTGTTTTTCACCTTAGTGTATTGTACTGTGCTGTGAAGTTCTGCTGATAAACAAGTTAGCTTCATTTTGATTTGCAGAAATATCGTGTTTTATTTGAAGTTATTTTAGATGAACTTTAACATTTAAAATTTTGATTTATGGACCTATTTTTTTTATTTTAGCCTGTTTCATACTGTACTGAAAGACTGTAAGAACAGGGAAAGTGTTTGTATAAGAGTGTGCTAGTGGACAGTCTGAACTGGTTCCCAGTTTTACTAGCAGGAGCTTTGTGTAGAGAAGCCACTCTCGGTTTCCAATCTGATAGTAGGGGATTAATCCAGTTGGGGATGTCTCTTTCTTTCTTTCTTGTTTATTTATTATTTTATTTCTTTGATTATTTGCAGAAAACCTACAGTCTGATTATTACCTTGAACACAATAACAGTTATCATCAACTATCTAATTTTGATTATATATGTAATCTATTTTACATCTGAATGTGCAACCATTTGAGATTCAGAGACAGCGCTGCCATGGGGCTGCACCACTGTGGGTTACCTCTGTGACCATGATAAATAATAATGTGGCATATGGTAATTAGCCATGTACTCTCCCATGGAACTGCCAGCGGTAAACCATTTATACAGAAGAGCAATTTGCAGAATCTGAGAGGGTCTTTCTCAAACAAATAGCTGGTGATGAAACAATAGACTAAAACTAAATGCCAGAAAATGTATACTTATCCTTCTGCAAACATTGCTTCCTTTGTAACTATCACATTGACAACATACCTTTGAAAGTTCATCCATTAGTCAGGGATCTGGGAACCCATGTCAACACTGAACTTTACGTTGATCCTAGTTATCCACTATTGTAAGCAAGTCCTTTTTTATCACACGGTTTATAGCTAAAATTATAACATCAAGGTCCAGGGATGGAATCACTCCACTGTACTCAGCTTTCATCAGTCTGAACATTGAATACAATGCCCCATTCAGTATATAGCTGTCCAAACACTTTTCACAGCTGGAATGATCGCAATGCTTTCTCACTAAAAAAAGCAATGGCCTCAACCATAAAAAATATGCAGACCATTTCAAAGTCTTGTCCCTCTTTTCTGCATCATACAGGCCACTAGAGGTGACCTCCTTCTTGTGCATGCAGCCTCAACAGACCCTGTCCTGACAGACCTATCACACATTTGCAAGTCAAGTGGTAGCATGAACACCTGCTCAAGGGATACCAGTTTCTTGTACAACATAACAAGAACATGTCAGAGTGACAGTATGCATCACAGAGAATACATCTTCTGTGAAACTGCCTTCCACTCCACATAAACCAAGTACTTTTCTTACTTTATTCAAATGTAGTTTGGATGAATGAATGGGAAACCATAAATTTACCACCAGTTTAGCACCTGTGTCCCTAATGGATAGGCACAATAAGTAAATGCCCCAGCATATTCTTGTTCTTCCTGCCTCTGGGTTATTTATATACAAAATATAAGGGCTAAAAACTACCTTAGGAATGTAAGTCTAGGCTTCTTAAAATCCTCACAGATCAATAGCCAACTAAGTACTATGAACCTATGAACCCAAAGTTGGAGGTGTTTATAAATTATAATTTGATCCTGTAGAAAATCTAATGGGATGCTGTGAGATCCCCTGTCTTACCCAGAATTATATATAACTTTAGTATGAACTATGAAGTGCTATAACTTCAGAGTCAGAATATAAAGTAAGGCAATGTGAGAAACTACTTTTCACTGTATGGCTGTTAAGTTTCTCAGGTTTTAAAGTCATGGCTTTGGAATAAGGGCAGTATTGACACATAGGCAGCATTAACATATAGGCTCAGGTAGCATACAACAGTAAAACACTGGGCATTTCCTGTTAAAGTTGCAAGACTCCAGTCCTCCTGCAGTCTTTATCTCATCCATCTATGCCTTATTGTAAGCAATGTCTCATACCCCTAATACCTATGCTGAATCCCATTTGATTCAACCTTTTAGTTCCTGTAAATATTAGTAACACTCAGCAGTCAGTTTCATGTTAGTTCAGTGTGTGCAGTCTGTTGCTTTACTGCTGTTTTCTGCCATATGTAGGTTTTTGCACCCATGTGCTGCCTAATTCATCAGATATTTTTTTCTTTTATGTCTTCCTGTCAGTTGTATTGTGTTCGATTTCTCTGTCCTCCCTTTCTCTGATTCTGCCAAGGGTCAGAGCATACTTCCTTTAATGCTTCCTGCCAGCTGTGATACAGATCTGTTTGTCATACCCACTGCCTGCTGTAGAATTCCACTACAGTGACAGTGAAATCTAATGTACTACAGCCAGGAAGTTCATGCTTCATGGTACATTTTTATTGGCTTACTCATTTAACATCATTTCCTTTTTGTGTTTCATAAGACTCCAGTCAGTGTCTAAACAGATTCTATAAGCACGTAGCATCTACTAGTGAAAGAAAAACTCTGTGGCCCAAATAGGCTAGTGTGGCCATATTTCAAACTTAAGTGTTCCCATTTGATGTATTCCTACCGCATTGCCCACATTAATACTTTAAAGGTTTCTTACTGAACTTGAATTGCAAGTCTTGCTGCACTATGAGGTGTGCTTTGCAGACAGACTGGTTTTCATGTCTGTTCTTTTGAGAATACATAATGTCTAATTTCCTTCAGGGCTAATACAGTGTTTGCCTGTTCCAAAAACTTGAAACACTTGCTTTTGCTTTATTGAAAGATGTACCTCTATTGTTGTTGCAATAGACAGAAAAATAAAATGACCCCTTCTTTATATAATGACTTACCAACCCTTTGATAATAAGGCTTGCATAATCCTACCCACAATCCAGTGCATGGCTGTGACATGTGTACCTCATCTCCAAAACACATGAACAATAATATCCAGATAACATATGTTGCCAACATGTATAATTTCTGAGTGCCACTTAGGAAAGTTAGATTAGAATGCCAACAGGGATTTGGGGGGATAAGTATTTGTTCTCATTTTTCTGAAAATGAGATTAATAAAAAACAATACAAGCAATGAAATATGATATTTTTACTTTATATGACTAAATAAGATACCAACAATGTCATTATTATCATTAGCAGGTAAAGCAGTAACCTTATTAATCTTAGAACATATAAAACAGTGCATTTTGATACATGTATTTATTTAATCACTGTATCTATATCTATCTATCGGTCTATGTATCTATCTATCATCTATCTATCTTTCTAACTTTGTTAACCGGGTAAGTCAACAGACAAAAAGATTGCTTTCTGCCAAGACACAGGGTGAAGAGAGAGTAGCAACCTTTCAAAACATCATTTACAAAATACATTTAAGTTCAGTATATCTGGAGAAAACTACCGCTGCCATCGATTGTCCATAAAACTATTGTTTTTAGAACATTGAATACTTGTGATGTTTTCAGAACCCTGAGTATTTGCAAATTTTGAGTGAGTACTGGTATGTATTTTTTGGAAACAGTTTCCTCCAATGAGATGGACAACAGATTTCTGCTTCCTTATTCCTGGTCCTGAATAGATGATAAAACATTTAACACCACTTAAGATAAGATAATCCTAACTCTTACAAATGCAATCGTAGTAATGGTGACATAATGCCTTTTACTTGATAGCACAGTATGAAAGAGCTTCCACAAGCTTTTTTACTGGAGACAATTAATTGATTAAGGAGTTGTTTCTGTTTTGTGAAACATAAGTTCTTGAATCAGACAAAGTCTGAATTTTCAAAAATAGGTTTCATCTAAATTTATAGAAGAAAGGAGGGCTGCAATGCTGTTTTTTGGCAAAAGCTCCTTACCTTTTTCCTTATTGCTGCTTAATTCAAAAGTGATTCTAAAGCATAACAAGAGATATTGAGGTGCAAAGGTCTCCCTACCAAATAGAATATTTCAGCAAATGTCGGCAGGTTTGTGCATTTGAAACAGAACGTTCACTATTTTTGGGTCACCCATTTGATTAACATTTTAAGAAGGGTCCAAGTAGTCTGAAAAGTTGGGCTGCATGGCTAGTTGTATAAGGCTGTAGTGGTTATTAACCTAGTATACATCTATGAACCTATAAACCTATGAAAATATAAATAAAGCTCTTTTATAAAACATATATTGATCCTATAAATGTATCATCTGATAAAAAAAGTTTTTGATGTAAAGCTAAACTGCATCTGAGAAATGGGAAAAGATAAATAAAAATAATAATTTCTTTTTAATATTTCAGTAAGATTCTAGAAGGCTTGCAGGTCACAAACAACAATGATAATACAGGAATATGGAATGAGAAAATCCTGTTTCGACAGCTAAACCTCTCACCATATAGCAAGAAGGCACTGGTTATCACTGGAGAGCTATTGGTAAGTGCACTTTAGAAAGAGCTACAAGAAGAGCTGTGTAATTCCCCACCAGTTTGAAGTTCTGATCTGTCCATAAAGCTATTGTTTTTAGAACACTGAATACTTGTGATGGTTTCAGAACCCTGAGTATTTGCTAATTTTGAGCGAATACTGGTATGTATTCTTTGGAAACAGTTTCCTCCAAGAGGTATGGTTTAAAATGTTTAGGCTATTTAAAGTCAGACTCCACACATACACAGACACACACACACACACACACACACACACACACACACACACACACACACACACACACACACACACACACACACACACACACACACGCACTCACACACACACACACACACACACACACACACACACACACACACACACACACACACACACACACACTTTTAAGGTTTGATAAAAATAAATGCTCCATAATTTTCAAGTTTAATTGAAAAAACACTGCAGCCTTTCATACTGTTTTGGAATAACTGCTAGTCGTCTAACTACGGAGTCCCATTTCATTACAGCCTTTACTAGTATTCAACAGGAACAACAAACATTTCCCTCAAAAAATGAGTTCCTCTAACTGACTTTTGCCAAAACTACTCTTTTCAGTTCAAGTGACAGTAATCACAAATGGCAATGTATTTATTTTCATCCTGTTTTAAAATTGGTGTCACACACATGAAAATATATATGATGACATTATTTTTCTTACATTCTTAGTCTTTTCACATATCCAATTTATTTGAATTTCATATAAGGATAATACTTGGATTCAGTGGAATGGAAATAAATAGAGAAAAATGTTGCTGCTGGCTCTGTGTACTGAGAATTGTAGCCTATTAAATCTTGCTTTCATTGCTTGATTATTAAACCTAGTTTAATAATGCTTTAATTTTATATACCATGAAGGATGAGTCTCATCAACCCCCCCCCCCCGTAGATGCTCATATTTTATTGTAAACAAAAACTTTTACATAGTTAACTTTAATTTTATACAAAGTGTTTAATCTATTTTTATATTAGTGCTTTGGAGTATATCACTTTCATAAAATTGAATTTTAATTTGATTGCTAGGTGCTAGGTGCTGTTTATGTAATATCACCATTTTAATATCCCATATAGATCCCACTGTTTTTAGTTCACTGGTCATGGGGTGCACATTTTCCAACACTTTCTCAGTTTACTGTTTGACATCAGAGGCACTAACATCAAAGGACTTTCTGTTGTTCTAGCCATGCTGTTGAATGTGAGTTTAAATAACTTGACCTATGTTTACTGTTTTAGTAGAAATTGTCATCTGAATTATTTAGATTTCAGGCTGATTTTGAGATTTTCTTTTCAGGGATAAACTAAGTGCAACTTTATTTTACTTTTCTAAAGTCGTGTTACAATTCAGTTTCTGTGGCCTGTGAATCACAATGATATAGATAGGGAGCAGGGTAAAGTTTCATTGTTCTTTTTCTGTGTCTGTTTGACCATGGAGTTAGTATATTTAATTGAGGGAGTGTAGTGGCAGCCCCCCTAGATAAGGGTAAAGGGGCTTTCTCTCCACAAAAAAAAAAAAAATGTTTTAACTGTGTCCCTTGTGTTTGGCTTACTATCAAAATCTTCTTCCCATGATGTGCGAACAGGAAAAGTCGAAAGGGTACGTTCAACATTTCAAATAATCAAAAAAAATGTTAACGTCACAACAGCGAATGCACACTAGCATTCGCTGTTGTGGTTCAGAATTTTGAATGCAGATTGCACTATAGTGGGGATTGGGAAATGTAGTCTTTCCCTCACTGTAGTGCAATCTTGGAGTTTGTATATATAAGTAGCAGGGGGGCGAAGCCCTCACATGGGGGTTGCAGGGTGGTTTGCCCCCCCCCCCCGTTTAAAACTTTCATAGCTCATGACTGGAAGTGTGGTATTTCTGGTAAAATCTACATTTTTAAGTTGTTGACTTTCCTTAAATACCTTGTTCGGTCATGTTCTTGGTTGTAAATTTGATTTCTAACATTTTGGGTTGGAAATATGAACACTCGCACATTGCAGGTGTGAGATTTTGATAGTAAGCCCTTATGTTTATCTATTTTTCTGTATGACTATATTATTTCAGTGGAGTAGTTTTGTTTGAGTTTCAGTGGTGTGGTCTTTAGTCCTCTCCTCTTCTATCCACTGCCTTTCTCCTAGCAATATATTATTCCTATTAAGAACATCTTTCCTGAACCTTTGCCTACAAGGACTCCTGTTCCATTTTCTTGTTTTCCCGTCTGTCATCTGCTTCCTCTTTCTGCCTTTAAGTCCTCATATGCCAGCTTTACCTGTGCCAATACTGTGTGACTTCTCCTCAGTTGTTGATAGGCTCACAACCATTCATCTCGCTACTTTGTGCATGGCATTTGTGCACAGGCTTTATCTTGCCACTTCTGGTTACACCCCCAATACTACAGTTATGCTCTGACATTCTAGGTTTCAGATATGTCAGTCCCCAGCATAATTTGGATGTTTGTTGCTATCATGTAGCTCATGAGATCAGGCATCCTTCAACCTTATTTCCTCTAATTCTGTGTCCTTTAGCCTTTATGTCTCCAATTAAAATTATTTTACCCTTGGTAATGTTACAATATGCCTTATTACATACAGTACCTCACAGCAAGACGTCCCATTCGATTCTCAGGTAGAGCGTCTTCTGTGTGGAGGCATGTGTGAATGGGCGTGCCTTCGTTGAAGGTTGTGCATCAGGGCTGGTAACTCGGCACATAAAAATCCACTACCAAACATTAGCTGACCAGAGTTCCGCTGTGGCGACCCCTAACCGGGATAAGCCAAAAGACACAACAACAACATACAGTACCTGCAGCAAAAAATTAAAATTTGCCATAAATGTTTGAAGATCATAGAAGCAGGCACAATAGAAATAATCCGAGAGAGAGAGAGTATGTGTGAGAGTTGATAGCACAACGTTTATGATAAGGTTTTTGTTTAACATTGCTACTCCTTTGTAGAATAGCTGGCTTGTTATGTAGTCAGTGCTAACCTCATGTTCAGAAATTGTGCAGCTAAAAGTGACAAAATAAAAGTATTTTATTCTGTGGTTCATAGATTATCACCAGTTTTCTAATAAGATTCATAGATTAGCAACAAATGCTTGATTTTTAAATGGCATGAGAAACAGCTTCAAAGTTGCTGTTTAATTTCATTTTTTTTGCCTCAAGTCAGTACACATTCTTGCATTTCCTTTCTTAACCTTAGGCTGTAGCTTTAGATTTTATAACTCTCACTTTTTGGTATTTTGACAGCTGTGCTAGAGTTTATCAACATCCCCACTTGTACGCTCATTAATTTTACTACTTTCTCTGACTAAACTTTTATTGTAGCCATTGTCATTTATTGCATATAAACTGAGGTGTTTGTCATTAATTCCACCTTTTTATTGATTTTGTCTTTCCACATTCGGTGTGTATATGACAATTTATTTTGTTCTCTTTTTTGTTGCTTTTATTTCTTATAAAACCATGTTAAACCACACTGTTGCACTACTGCTGCTGGGATTCCACTCAAGAGCAAACAGCTGCTCCCCAATTTCTTTCTCTTTTTCTATTATTTTACCTAACTAGTACTCCCCTAAGTGCCTACTGACTAATCAATCAATGTTTCTTTAATTCCTAAAGAATTCTTATTTGTATATCCAACACTGACAATTACCTACTACTACACACCTAGAATGTTAGAACATACTAGCATGCTCTAAAGTATGTAATTATGCATGATGCTTTTGTTTCTTTGTAATTATGTATGATGCTATTTCTCTTTGTATCTCACTTTTTGTACTATATTGTATTGGAGCTTTTTTCCACAGACCACCGCCGAAAATGGACCTGTGTCCAGCCGGACTTTCCCGGTAAACAAATGTAAAATAAATAAAAATGTACTATATTTGTATACTGTGGTGTGTCATTTCTGTCATGCTTTTTCATATCACTGTAAAGTGACCAATAACAGGAAAAGAGCTGATCTTTTTAGTTCGGAATCTCTGAGATCTCACATGTTGAGTGAGATGTTTCAAAAAATACATACCAAAAGGGGCATTCAGTTTAATCATGGATCTGATAAGAGATGAGTAAAGGGGAGTTAAGATGTATTTGGTCTTGAACAGATGTCTTTGAAAATTAGTTAAGTGAGAGGTAAAGATTTCTGAGGTACTACAAGGTCATGATGGTCAAATGACAAGGAATTGTCAACAAGACTGTTTGGATCCTTTACTTTATGACAGTATTGGTTGGAAGGGGATATTATCGTTATGGTATGACATGGTAATGCTTTGTTTACCAAAATTAACTGAAATACATCTTTTCATACTTAATTTGATGTTATCCCTGTTAACACAGTCTAACCTATGTTGGAAAAATTGTGAGTCAGTGGGGAAATGAATAACAATACCTTCAGTTTATAGTTCTCTATAAATGTCGATAACCAAATGTTAGGAGTGTTGGCATGAAAGTCTTAGAAACTGATACTAGATTGGAGGGGGCCCAACAGTGGACCCTATCATATTCCACTGGTAACCTTTTTTGCTTAGACAAGTGGTACATACAGCTGTAACAACATGTTGGGTCAGACAACCTCTTGGCTAGCCACTGCACAACATATAGGTTTATATTCGTATTCTGCAAATATATCAATAATGCAAGCAGGGTTCCTATTAAATCAGCGAACACTGTTTAATCAACCCTTTTTATTCGAAATGGTGAAATCCCGAAAGCACGGAACAGTGATTTTTTTTTCCCCAGGGAAAAAAATCACTGGGCCGTTTTCGGGACTTTGCCATTTCCTCCACTGTGGTGCAATCTCGGAGTTGGCATATTTAAGTGTGGGGGGAGGGCGAAGCCTCCCACTTTATTTTGTGTTAGGGTTTTTTTTTTTTTTATGGAGCAGCTGTTCTGTGTGTTTGGCCTTTTGGTGTTTCGCCATATTTGGGTTGATTATAGCGCATTCACTAAGTCAAGCACTCGCTGATATAATATAGACCCTGCAAGCAAGAGGGATGATATCAAAGTTCTCGGATGTACTTCATAACCACTATCCACTGATTTGATTACTTTTTTGAAGAAATTAATAAAGTAAAGGAGAAAGGACCTACCTTTAATGTCAGATTAGTGAGAGTTCGAGGTTATGAGATTTTCAATATTCAGATTAATGAGGTCTGAGATAAAACATTCCATAGTTTTGGATATGAGCTTATTGAGACTAATGGGTCTGTACTTACCTGGGTACATGGTTTGGCCACTTTTGTGTCATGGCCTTACAATGATTTTTTTCTGGTCTTCAGGAAATTGACCAGTGGAAAGGCTTTGATTAAACAAGTTAAGTCAGCTAGGCTATATTTAGTATGGATATTTAGGCAATTAGTACTAAATGCATAATCATAGATGGCAGGGACAATGGTATTCATGGAATACTTACAATAATAGAAGCAGTAACATTAGTACTTAATTTGTAAGCTAGGATATTAACTATTTCCATTGGGTCAGAGTGGATAGTAGTATGGGTAATATATCTGAACATTGCTGGGTGGTAGGTCTTAACTTCTTGCTATTGAAAATGAAAGATTAATAACAGTTTTTGGTTTCACTGGTTATTTTATGTTCATATTCAGTTTTAAATTTCCTAATGGTTCCTTGAAGCTTAAGTGCACTGTTAAGGTGGGAAGAATGGAGCTTGTTTCTTTCTTTCTTCCTTTCTTTTTTCTTTCTTTCTTTAGTTTGATAACCTGGTTGGTGGGCTGGTCTCAAGATTCTTTTCAGCCAAGATCCAGGCTGCAGGGGAACAGACAATATCACTATACAGCAAGATAACATACTATGATATGCATACAAATGGCACAGAAAACAAAATGCATCACATAAGATAATATGATGATTACAAATTGTGACATCCCTCCTGTGGGTCAGTAGTCAAGAAGAGTCAGTCCTCACCACTGACACCAGTGATGGACGTTCACTTGGAACAAAAATGGATGCAGGTCTCTGCACCAAGCACAATTTCCCTTAAGAGCACACAGGGAGCACACTCAGGCCTGGGGCTGGTCTCTCTGTCTCTCTCTCTCTCTCTCTCTCACTCTCTGTCTCTCGAGGACCCAAATACGAGTTTTGTGGTGTGGCAGGTTAATGCAGTGGTCTGCATGTGCAATGGTCATGGGTTTGAAATATGGAACAGGTGTTTATTTTCCATGGCCTCCAACACCTGTCCTATGTGGACAGGCTCAAATCACTATCACTCTACTCAGTATCATACAGATTGCTCAGAGGTGATCTCTGTCTTGCCTACAAGGCAATCTCAGACCCTGCTCTACTAGCAATGCTCCATATCCGTAAGTCTAACTCCTCATGGATTACCCAATCGAAAAGTCTAAATCTAATATGTGACATTAACAAAACCTGCTGGAGAGACAAGTTTGTCTCCCAGAGCTTGCCCCATCTCTGCAATAGACTCCCCATACAAGTCAAGCAAAGTACTTCACTGACCCTCTTCAAGCGCAAACTTGATGAGTGGATTGGAAACCACAAGTTTGTCCCAGGGGTTCCACCTGTGTCTCTCATTGACAAGGATGACAAGTGCCGATTGAGGTTTCTTTTTTAGCGATAAACTCTTCAGCTAGGCTTGTAAGGGCCCCAGGGCCATTAGCCTAATCATCTCTTATGATCCCACTGACACAGCTCCTCACCCAAGTGTTCCATGCCAAGTCCTCCACCACCATCTTTGTGAAACCAGTGCTCTGTGTCCCTGCTCCAAGTAGCTAACACACACACACACACACACACACACACACACACACACACACACACACACACACACACACACACACACACACACACCTGAGTAAGGCTGGCACAGATTTACCAGCTATGCTCACTCTGCCCAGACTATAAGGTAGATATTGCCACCAGAACACTCCAAAAGTAGCTACTTTGAGGCTGTTACCAGAGTGATAAACTCTTCAGCTAGGCTTGTAAGGGCCCCAGGGCCATTAGCCTAATCATCTCTTATGATCCCACTGACACAGCTCCTCACCCAAGTGTTCCATGCCAAGACCTCCACCACCATCTTTATGAAACCAGTGCTCTGTGTCCCTGCTCCAAGTAGCTAACACACACACACACACACACACACACACACACACACACACACACACACACACACACACACACACGCGCGCATGCACACACACACACACACTCACACACACACACACACACACACACACACACACACACACACACACACACACACACACACACCTGAGTAAGGCTGGCACAGATTTACCAGCTATGCTCACTCTGCCCAGACTATAAGGTAGATATTGCCACCAGAACACTCCAAAAGTAGCTACTTTGAGTCTGTTACCAGGGTATCCAATTATACTGAGTAAAATTAATACTAATACAAATGGTAGTGTTTGACCAAAGTAGCAAGACTTTTAGAAGTGGCCACAGTGCCACCAAATAAATATAAGTACTCTCAAAGGTTAAAATATTCTCTAAAAGACCAATCACAATGAAAAGTGTAAATATATTTAATAATAAATAATAAAATAATATGAAAATACTAAATATCTACTTACAACAAACACCAGAGTTTCAATCACAGGAAATATTAAAAATAACACCGATGGAAAGATTCACATAGATACAGAAAAACAATACTTTAATATCACTATATTTTCCTAACCGACTAAAGAATTACTGTTCCCTAGTTCACTTAGTAGAGCAAGACAAGATGATGTAGGTAAATAGTCCTTCTTTGTCAGGTTTCAAAAACAGACTGCCCTGAGACTTCTGTCTCATCTAGTATTAAAACATCATGTCAGTGCTGGATTACAGAATGATATCACATACATCTGTTCATCTGACATCTGGTTCCCACACTATCCTCTTTACTAGAAACTGAACCAGGATCTAGCACATATATGTCATAAGACACACAACAATTAGTTCACCCCTAAGGACAATACAGTAGGATTCCTTTTCCTGGATTTCATATACATTTTTTATCTGGCTGCAATTAGAACCATAAGATACAATTTTATGGCCTAAATCAGGTAATTTAATTTCAGACTATTTTTCAATGTTAGCCAGACTGAGATTAACCTCTTCTCTTCCAGTATCCTCTTTTACAATATATTCATTTCAACAGTTACAATACAGTCTGACATACAGGTGTATTTCTTCTCTGTTCAGTAGGACCCACTGCTGATACACTTTTAACACAAGCAGCTTTATAAATACATGTTCAACACAAGCACCTGTACAGATCAGGTTGATATACAATGAAACCTAATTCTTTACAAAACTCCAGCTAGCTATGCTGGCACATGTTATACATCCACTGCCCTACTTCTCCTAGCATAGCTAGCAATACCTCACATCATCACACAAATGAAGGATGCAGAACAGGTGTAGTAATATATGATTTATTGTACAGTAATGTACATATATTCTATAGCATGGTAATATACAGTAATAGTAACAAGTTAGCTATCTGTAATGCCTTGGTATCCCAGAGGAGGCAGACGTCTTACATGCATTAATAATTTATCTTATTTTATAGTTGATTTGTATGGGTATTTTACAATAAAATGTTTGTTTTTAAAATTCTCTTTATATTTGCTTTGGCTTTTGTGATCTCAAAAAAAAGGCACCGAAAACTACTTTTATGTAGGGGACAAGCCCCAACATCCACTTAGTTATATATACCAAATCCATGGTTGCTCAAATATTATAAAAACACAATCAAGCCCAAGAGTGAAAAACCATTCCTGCATGCTAGTCGATCAATACATCAGTATACAGAAAAATGTGGCTGTCAACCAAATGAAGGATGCAGAAAATGCAACCTCCATATTATATGATTGATTTGACATGTGCTGTTTATGGTCTTGCATAATGAATATTCTTGACATATAGATGGCATGTTCATTTCTTATCTTGAACTGTACTCTTCCTACACTAATAAGATTGACTTACATTTTACTTGCCAGTTACATTATCATTTTCTACAGTGTGAGTTGTGTAAATTTAACATTTTTTATAGGAAAAAAGTCCCCATTCAACACATATGAGCATACTAGTGAAACTTGGGGCATGTATGAATGTTACATTGAAACACAATATATATAGTGCATGTAGAAATGATAAAGTCTATAGTAAAGCTTAAGGTACATAGTGAATGTAACATTGAAACATAGCGTATATAATGCATGCAGAAATGATAGAGACTATAGTGAAACTTAGGGCATATAGAGAATGTAACATTGAAACATAGCATATTTATAGTGCATGTAGAATTGATAAGAGTCTACAGTAAAACTTATGCCATATAGTGAATGTAACATTGAAACATAGCATATATAGTGCGATAAAGTCTATTGTGAAACTTAGGGCATATAGTGAATGTAACACTGACACATAGCATATATAGTACATGTAAACTAAAAAGATGGAAACTGGAGGGAAAAAAAAAACAACCCCCCCCCCCCAATAATCCACAACAATCTCCAGCAATGGCAGGGAACCTAATAAAGGCAGTCTCACGGTGTAGTTCCACACAGTTTTATTAAACAGAACCAGGATTAAACGCTTTCATTTCCCATCAGGAAACTTCATCAGAATCACAATACCAGTTGTAATAATGGTTTAAATAACAGTCCCAGTCCTCCCATTGGTTGAAACGTCAATACCAATCAATGAAAGACTTCCACTTAAAGCACTCAAACCATAACATATAGTTCAAAATTAACACAATTACAAAGTTACAAAGTTACGAAATGACAAAAAATCTGTGTTAAAAATTTATATTTGTGTATATATATATATATATATATATATATATATATATATATATATATATATATATATATGTTTGTAAGGAAATGTATATAAAAGTATGTATCTACATACGTCTATAAAAGTAAAATATTATGTAATGTGCTCAAAAGTCATGGACTGACAAAAAACTAATTTGTGTCCCATAGTTCTCTTATTTAATACCTGCCTCAAACATAGTGTATACTCTACTTATTTTCCTCTATTTCAACTTGTTAGCTCTAAATTTCAGTGCTGGAATTAATGATATGTGATAATTTAATCCAGGAAATGTGGCCACATCCAACCATAGCTGCCATATAAGTTCTCTGAACCCCAATCTATTTTCCCAATCACCCCCCCCTCCACAATCCTTTGGAACTGTCTCTAGCACCCAGAATTTGAAATCAACATTCCTACATTGTAAAACATGTCTGAATAGTGCATTAGTCTCTTTTTTCTGATTAATATCATATGTGTGTTCATATATCCTTTGTCTCAGATGTTGTTCTGTTTTACCAACATAATATGCCCAACAGGTGGTACAGTAAGCAAGATATACAACTCCTCTGTTGAAACACGTAAAATGACCAGTGGCCTTTAATATAAAAGGTACTGTGGGGAGTGACAAATTACCCTTTTTGGCAATAAAGGCACATTGGGAACACCTCCCACACCCAAATGTTCCCTTGATGTAATCTGTCCTAACTTCTAGTTTCTGCCCACTTTTCTCGAACATGTCCTTAAGGCTATGATTCCTTCTAAAACTGTATGTTAGTTGTTTGTTAAATATGTCCAATCTGTTGGGCATTCTCCTAGACATTTCCCATACATTATTAATGGTCTTTTTTATCCAAGAGGTGTCCAGGTTGTAGGTAATGACTAAGTAGGTGCTTGTCTGATTTGTGGGTTTGGTGAATTTTGTACCCTAAATCACAACTAGGATTTGAATTAGTAATGGTAATTTCCATGCTAAAATTAGTGCAAGACCATTTTAAAAGAGGGACATATTTAGTACCCCAACCCATCATAACTTCCTCTTTCAAAGGATTAATAATATTATCAGGGTAGCCTCTTTCTGAAAAAAGCTGATGTACATATTCCAGTTCATTAAGTAAATCTGTCTGCTGTGAAGTCATCCTGGCTAGCCTGACCATTTGTCCTTTTACTATAGTTTTCTTCTGAAGAGGAGCGTGATTGCTATCAAAGTGTAGGTAAAAGTTGGAAAAACAGTTTTTCCTATATACTTTAGACACGTAACTCTATATAGTACACATAGAAATGATAGAGTCTATTATCCTTGTAGTGGTTTTCACTAATTTTTAAATAGTATTATTTTGTTTTAACAATGCAGGGGTTGCTTGTTTGTTTTGTCCTGTGTTAGTGACAGTGAGTGTAGCTGTTATGATGTTTTTACATTTTTTTATCCAGTTTGTTCCACATGTAACTAGCTGGTTCTGTATTGAAGGTCACAGCAGACAATTGTTAAAAAAGCTAGATTGAACTTTTAGATTTAATTGTGATTACAGGAGCATAGTATTCTACACAGATTGGATTAATCTGATCAGAGTATAAGATTTGATGGAAGTCTCTGCCACAATACGTGGAATTCCAACCACTTGTTGATATAGTGCCTCATGCAAGTCATTTTGTAAGTAAGAAGGCTAAGCATTGGAAATAAAATAGCAGTATGAGTGGAAATATGTCTGAGTAGAAAACTCAGAAACTGTTATTCATAGGTGTGATATCTGTAGAGGGGGCTCTAACAAAACTAATGATTTATTTCTATGAACCACACTCTTTTTAAATTTTTTAGTCAGATACTTTCCAGACTAAGTAACTTGGCATAGCTTTCTGTAGACAATACCAAGGCTGTAAAGGTTGTACTAAATGGTGTAAGGAGAATGCAAAATTTCTGGATGCAGTACTGAAACTGGTGTGATAACTAGTTGAGTGCAGAGGGTTAATGCTAAAAATGCAAAGTAATGTTTTTGGCTGCATCCTTAGGCATGAGATACAGGCCTCAGTATTAGTACATATATTTCATCTTTATTTCCTTTCCATTGACTTATACATTTAAAGAAAAAAGACTAGATTGTTTGTGCTAAATGCATTTCCATCTGTACTTCAGTATTTTGTACCACACAGTTATTGTTCCTACTGTTACTGCATCATTAGGCTCCCACATCTTATATATTCATAGGTAAGTACAAGGCTAGCTGCCTTCGTGGGCCATTTTAACTCTAGCCAGTTTCCATTTCAAAGGTGAGAATCAAACCCTGTACCTTGTGTCTGTGAGGTAAACCCTTTAACCATTATACCAACCCCCAGTCCAAGTTATAGATCAAGAAGGGTTTTCTGCTGATTATGATATCTGTTTAATATGAGTACTAAATAAAATAAGTTCCTCTCCTTGTTTATAGTCTTCATCTTCTTCCTTGTATCGTGCCCAGTTCCCATTATTATACTGCTTGTTTTATCTGTGGTGAAGGGAATTTAAATAAATGGTGAAAGTAATCCAAATTCGTGATGCTTATAGTTCATCTTTTTCCTTTTCATTCATATTTCATTATTTAATAGCTATATTTTTTGTTGAAAAGAAATACTGTATTTATTTCAACAAAGTTAGGACTGATTAGGTATAGCTTCTTTTTTTCTGGAAAGCTTGTTTATATTGGTCTGGTTAAGAACTTCCTCAAAGCTATAAAAATTTATTGGAAAAAAAAAAAAAAAAGAACTTCCTCAAAGCCACATATTTTTCAAAGGAAGACGAGGGAATCATTTCAGGGTAACAGGATGAAACTTGTTCCAAGTTCACTGACAACTCTTTGGTAATGCTTTCATGTTTTTAAATTTTATTTTTTTATAAAAAAATTTCCCCACTTAATTGTCATCCCTCCTTTTGACAGAAAAAGTCCATGATTGTTTTTATCTGGAAATTTTTGAATTAAACAGTCTATTTCTTTCTTTTTTTGTACGGGCTTAGGAGTTCATACTTTTTGGCCTTGTGCATCAAAATAGAGGTATATGTATGGTAACATTTATTTACATATATTTCCTTGCTTTATCTTCTTAAAATACCTATATTTGTATAAATGTTAGTTTCAGGTAAAACTGATTCATTTGCATGAAAATGCGCTGTGCTTCTGGAACAATTTGTTGTATATATCAGCAGGATTTTTAAAGCTCTTATTTTCAGTAGAGGCCCACAGCTAAAAGTAGAACTGGGTGACTGAATCCTTGTTGTGTCCTTTGAGTGATCCATTATTTGTAAATATAGTCCCTTAAGAGCGCAGTGCTCATGGCTTTGGAATTTGCATTGCAGGTCAGAAAAGTGCTGCCAGATATCTACTTATGTCACTAATTTCAGCCAAAATAATACATAGTGAAGATGCCTTCCTCAAGATCCATGCTGGAGCACTACTGAGCCGTACCCAGACCTCATCAATATACAGTACCCCATAAACCTTGTAAAGTAGTCAAAATGACATGAGAATACAATAGTCGTTTACTTATTTCACACTAAAACTCATACAATGTCACAGGCTGCTGATGATTCTCACTCTGCCATAGTTAATTGAATTCAGTCTGCAATGATGCATAAGGACTAATCAACAATGAACATGCAGAAAGATACCAAAACACTTAATTGGACAGTGAAGTAGAAATTACACTATATGAGCATGTAAAGGACTTGAGTGATTCACAAAACATGTACCATGGATATGTCATCTTTTTTCGTGTCAACATAGTGATTCATCTTTTAAAAGTAAAATACCAAGTTATGCTTCCAGAGGATAGGTGGAGGTCTGCACCAGCATCCTTTTGGTGAAGGCTGTAGAAAAGCCATTAGTACATCATACAACATGTAATGACTGCTGAACATAAACACTGAATACCAAGCAGCTGCTTAACAAATATATGCTGCTGCTGTACCTCAAAAAGGGCTATAGATATAGGAGGACCTCTTATGAAATGCATATTTTTTGAAAGGATTTGTTTACTGGGTCATACAACTATAGTAAAAGCTGCAATTCCATTTTAAGCAGTTTTCCAACTGGTGTGCCCCATCTTCAAAGTAAGTAATGACAAATAAATTATCAGATTTTCTGAATGCTTCAGTTTTAAGAATTTAGGCAAAGAGCTGTGTACAAGCATATATCAGGATAATGCGAACTCTCTGTGATTCCAAAGATAAGGATAAAAAGATGAAATTTGAATATTCTGATTTATGATAATGTTTGATACGATTTTGGGTATACAGGAAGGATTTGCAGAAAGCAGTACACTTTTTGTAAAACAATGAGTAAGGCTCAGATGGTATTACAATAAATTTAACAGCTTGTTAAGATACATTTAAAAATATTGATTCTTGTAGTGTTTTGAGCACACATACCCTTTTTATGGGAAAAACAATGAAGCAGTTAAACCTATTTATGACATCAATAAATTACATAATCTTTCACAAGTTCCAGATTATTAAGAAAACATCTTACAAAAAAAAAAAAAAAAACAAATCACATGCCATACACTTCTCGTATTGAAATAATGTGGAACATCAGTGTTATATTTCAAAATGAATACCGCTTCTATTTTTTTTCTAGATGATACTTGGTCAAAGCTGTAAAAAATCTTATATTAGAAAAGTGCCTTGAAAGTACCAAAGAACTTTATAATGACATCCATTGTCCTAAATGATTTGGTCTGAAATGTCACTTATTTTATTGAACTTTTAGACTTTAGGCCTCAAATTCTATTGATTCAGATTCAATGTCTTTACAGTACTGATTTCCAAAATAGATTACATGTAGTAAAAAGAAGTACATTTGGTAAATTAAAAATAAGTTGGGTGAAGACATTTAGTAAATAAAAAGATTTGGTGAAGAGTATGACCAAATACATTGCATCAGGAATAGCAAATGTGGAAAGATATAATTATATATATATATATATATATATATATATATATATATATATATATAAAAATGTATATGTAAGCCTATTATATCAAATATCTTACAGATATACAGACAATTTTGGAAAGCCCCAATGAGGGATTGAAAACACTGAGATACAAAGTGGATTCAATACCTCGTCTGTATGTCTCGCTCTTTCTCTCTCTTCTGGGTAAGGCATTTACCATAGTTAAATAGGGGGCTGTTTCTCCTATCCTTCATTATAGGAAACTAAACACTGTTAGCCCTTTGGACAGAGTTTTGGTAAGGTACTGTGTTGAATAAGTACACGTTGTTTTAGATACTCCCCATGTGCAAAGACACGGAATTTTATTTATTTATTTATTTATTTATTTATTTATATATATTTTTATTTATTTATTTAACATTTATTAACCAGGAAAGTCTGACTTGGAATGAAGCCAATTTTCAGAGGATGCTCAGGAGAAACACTCCAGATGCATGTGTTTGTAATGTGGGAGGAAACCGGAGCACTTGGAGGAAACCCACACAAATGTAGGGAGGACATGCAGACTCTGAACAGAAGGCACCCCAACCGAGAATCAAACCGGAGAACCTTTTGCTGTGAGGTGACAACGCTATCGCTGCACCACTGCACCATCCACATTGCGAAAGGATACAAGCACTTTCGAGGACATTATCACAAAATATGTAGGATTGTCATCAGAATCCATAAAATAATTCTTAAAAAAAGAATCCATACAACAAGATGATAAAAGGGGGTCTATATTATATGCTCGAATTTTTAAACTTTGGCGCTCATATAATTGACCCTATATCAGCAAAGTTTTAAAACTTCGAACATATAAAAATAAACAAATAAAAACAAAAACAACCTACCTGAATGCTCTGTGCAGGGGGGCAAGCCCCCCTGCACCCCCCACAACCCCCGCTACTTAAATATACCAACTCCGAGATTGCACTACAGTGAAATAAAGGGAAATATTCCCTTTGGTGATCTCACTTCATTGTAGTGCAATCTCGGAGTTGGTATATTTAAGTAGTGGTGGGTGTGGTGGTGTGCAACCCCCCACGTAGGGGCTGCAGGGGGGATTGCCCCCTTGCTCAGAGCATTCAGGTAGGTTGTTTTTGTTTTAATTATTTTTTTTATATATGTTCGAAGTTTTAAAACTTCGCTCATATAGAGTTGATTATATGAGTGTCAAAGTTTTAAAACTTTGAGCATATAATATAGACCCGATAAAAGGTGCTTAGTATGTAGACTCATGAGGAAAGGGGTGGAGGAGAACTGCAGATATGATCATTTTTTTAAGTATATTGAGGAAATCAGTTTTGTCCAAACAAAGTAAGACTTTTCATAAAAAAAACTCCCCAAAAAAACAAAGGCATGAATAGCGCAGCACAGGCTAAAGAAAGAAGGTAGATAGATACTGATGTATGTGAGGAAGTACTTCTCTATAGATATGGTGGTAGATGCACAAAATAGCCTTTTTGACGAGGTTGTGGGATCAGAAATTGTAAAGGAAATTTAAGGGCATGGGCCACCTCTAAGTGAATTCTTGGAACTCAGGCTGTAGTTGAACAAAGGTATGCAACTGATCCTGTATGTAGAAAAGTCAATTCTTGGGACTCAGGCTGTAGTTGAACAAAGGTATGCAACTGATCCTGTACATACAGAATGAGACTTTAGTAGGCTGGCCAAGTAGTGCAGGTTTGCTGTCAGTCTCTGTCTCTTTGTATTCTACAGAGTAATGAGGGTTTCAGCTGTGCAGAACAGTCTAGGTCAGTTCAGTAAAGCGCTTCATGTTTTATAACTATTTTATCATTGTGTGAGTTTAGTGCTTAGTACAATATGTGGAAATAAACTGTTGGATGATTGTTACAATCTCTGAGTACTGCAGAATAATTACATTACTTCATCCCCAAGTGAAATTTGGAACAAATTGTAGAGAATATACTTAATTTTATCTAACCTGTTAAGTAAGACTTGCACTTCTTACTAAATGTGTCATTAGATGTCCTTGCATTCAATGCAGCAGCATCTGTAACAGATGGGATTCCCTGCAGAGGAAGCCTGAATGTCTGGCCAGCCTACCAAAGACTACTTGTTCCTTTTAAAAGGTATGCCGAACATCACCTAAACGCTCCTTGCATAGTGTAGGGTGACTTTCAGGACTACCATAATCGGAACGTCTTTGCTGCCAGTCTGAAGATATCTTTCTACCATCGGTCTGTTTACCTGCATCTGTTTTCTGCCAGTTGAACTTATTTTCTTTCTCCAGTGACTACCTACACCTGTTTGCTGACTTCTTTTGCAGTTGCAGATAAGTGCCCCATTGGGGATTTTCTTTTTTCTTACTTTTTTGTGCTTCTTGGGGTGAATGTCATCCAGTGTGGGAGACAGATTCCCCATAAAGCCCACCACAGTAAGTGTCTTTATTTTGTCTAGAAGCTTCTCATGACCATACATCTTGTTCTGCTTGTCAGGTGTTCATCCCAAAAACCCTTCACGGTAGACTTTCTTCCCTTTCCTTGTATCTTGAGAACCAGCGTCTTAAGCGTCTCGCTAAAGATACAATTGAAGGAATCTCCCAGCTCAAGGGTCAGCTGTTGGGGAAGAAGAATGAGAAAGGAGTATGACTGGAACCTTCCACTGTCCAGCCTCTTTCAAGTGTTTCTCCCATGATTGTTACAAACTTGGAGTCTCACCTGATTGTGTTGTTAGATTTATTTGCTGTGACTGTGTCTGAGGACTGTGCTTGTCCGGCTGGCAGCACGTCCGAAAAGGCTTTGCAGACATCCATCTCGGACATTCAGGGGGAACCACAGCTGATTTTTTCTGTGGGGCCTAGGAGAGTTCTTCAGTTTTAGCTGGGGAAGAACTTCCTACTATGGGTATCGACTGCTGTCCTGGGTCTGAGCCTTCTCAGCTTTCTGGACGGGACATTCCCTTAAAGAAGAGACAAAAAAATTAAACATGTTTCTTCTACTCCTAGGGATCCACAAAGTGAGTGACAGGCCTCACTCAGGGGCTATTTGCTGCTTTAATTTCCTTAAAGCCTTCTCAAGGGGGTTTGGTTCCTGCTCCTCCTTGGTCCTCTACTCCCCCTTAAAAGGCCTAGAGAACAGGATTCTTCTGAGGATGAGTTGGACTTGGATAATGAATCCCTGACCTATTCTATTCAAATTCCTTCTGCTTTGGACTATGGGTCAGAGGAGAAATGTATTAGTTCAGATGTTCCTTATGAGGATATTTCCTTTGGAGACACAATCTCTAGGATGATGGATTTTTTTAAGTGGGATTGTGCTCAGGTCTCCGATATCTGTAAGTGGTACTATGAGTTGCTGCAGTTGGACTCCCCAAACCTGTGGCTATTCTTCCTGTTTTGGCTGCCTTGCTGGGTGCATTTTCTAATGCCTGTCTTGCACCTGATTCTCTGCCCCCTGAACCCAAGAAGCCTGACAGGTTTTATAGGGTGCCTAAGGATTGTTCTTTCCTATATAAATGTCCTGCTGCTGATCCCTCTGTCATGTCTGTAGCCTCTGATAATCTCAGTTGCTTCTTTTGCCCAAGTTATTGCCTTCTGACAAGGATAGCAGAACTATGGAAAGGTTGGGTATGAAGGTTTACACTTCTGCTACCCTAGGTTTTAGGGCTATTAATTATCAGACCCTTATATCTAGGTTTGTGTTGGCTTTTCTTTCTCAGGTCTGTCAACTTATTTATGATTTTTCAGACTCTGAGGGTAGAACTTCTGTTCTTTCCTTGCTAGGGACATCCTCTCAAGTCATTCGTCATTCTATTAAATGTAGTTATGATGTAGAAGATGCCTCTTCTAGGCTGCTGTTTTTGGTACAGTGATGAGGAGGTATTCTTGGCTTAGGCTTCAACCTCTACCTGATGATAGTAAAGCTAAGTTGATGGATGCTCCTCTGGATTCTAAACTTGTGTTCAGGGAAGCTGCTGCTGGTTTGTTTAAGTCCCTTCAGGATAAGGGTAAGGCTTTACAGGAGCTTAAATTTGTGTTTGTTTCTTCTGTGCCTATATTTCAGAGAAACTATCCCACTAAACCTGCCTTTGTTCAAAGGCAATCCCGCACTTCTACTAAAGGTAGGAAGACTGGCAAACGGGCCCCTCCTACTAAGGTTTCTCAGTTTTTGGGGACTCCAAAGCTTTCCTTTCCAGACAAAACAGGCGCGGTAAGACTCTCAGTCTCTTCTCAGCCACATTCCTCTTTCTTATCGCTATTCTTTTTCTCATCCTGTTTTGTTTCAGATCGCTCAGGATTCTTGGGTTCGGTCAGTTATTCGTCAAGGGTACGTCATGGTGCGGAAATCCCATCCTCCTTTTATGGGAATTTCTCAGCCTCCTTGGGAACAACTTCCCTTTTTCCCTTCTTTAAAATCTCTTGACTCAAGGTACTATTCAAGAGGTGCCTGAGTCCCAAAGGGAGAAAGGGATCTATTCCAGACTGTTTCTAGTGCCCAGCAAAGAGGCCACTTGGACACTTATTCTAGACCTGTCTCATCTAAACACTTTTCAAAAACTGCCTAACTTTTGGATGTTGTACCTTCAGATTCTGTTTCCTCTCTTGTTCCCTCTGGCCTATATGGTGTCTCTGGGTCTCAAGGATGCTTATCTTCATATTCCGATCCATCCTCTTTTCAGGAAGTTTTTGTGTTTCTCTGTTGCTTCTGGCATTTTCAGTTCTCTGCTTTGCCCTTTGGCTTTCTACTGCCCCACTGATGTTCATGTTCACCAAATGCCTTGCTCCTGTGATTGCTTTTTGCAGTCTTCGAGGGATCTAAATTTTTCTGTATTAAGAAGATCCGTTGATTCAAGCTTCCTGTCCAGAGACTCTCTTGCAAAATTCCTTTTGTCATTTCCCTTCTTCAGAGTCTGGGGTTCACTATAAATTTCACAAAGTCTTCTCTGACTCCTTCTCAGGATCATGTTTTTCTGTGTTGCAGGATTCAGACAGTGCCAATCCTCACATCTCTGTCCCCTCCAAAGGCCTTAACTCTGATTTATTTCTTTCAAACCCTTCTTCCTCTGGTTTCCATTACTGCTAGGGAGTTTCTGAGACCTCTGGGTTTCATGGCATCCACCATTCCGATGCTCCCTCTGACCAAACGTCACATGAGAAAATTTCACTGGTTTCTGAAATCAGTGTAGCTTCAACATGGACATCTAGACTTTGTAGTTCCTCTTCGTCTTGTCTTAGACAGGAACTTCAGTGGCAGATTCAGCAGTTGTCTATGAATCCAGGGATTCTTTTCATCCCCCTCTTCTCTCTCAGGAATTGTTCACAGATGCTTTAGACATGGGATGGGGGATGGCATTTGGCTCCCTAAAAGTACAGGGGGTGTGGTTGCCTCATCATCAGAAGGGGCACATCAGTGTCAAAGAGATGAGAGCTCTTCTGCTGGTTCTTCAGGCATTTCATCCTCTTGTCTCTCTTGGGCTTCTCAAGGTGTTCACAGGCAATACCACAGTGATGTTGTATATCAACAAACAGGGAGGAATAAGATCTTATCTTCTTTGCCGGTTGGCATTTCTGGTATGTAATCTTGTTGTCAAGTATCAAGTGACTCTTCAGGTAGTTTATATCCCTTCCAGTCAGAACTTTGTGGAAGACACTCTGAGCAGGTCCTTAACTCAGTCCCATGAATGGATGCTTCACAGGGATGTGTTTCTGGACATTATCCACCAGTGGGGTACTCCTCTTTTTCCCTCCCCTCAGAACCAACAACTTCCTGTGTTTTGTGCCAGAGTCCCAAGTTCTCTGGTATGGAAGGTGAACACGCTCTCATTCTCTTGGAAGGGGATGTTTATGTATGCTTTCCCTTCCCTTCCTCTCATTCTGAAAGTCCTGTTCAAAATTCAACAGGATGCTCCCAAAATCTTGTTGGTAACTCAGTTTTGGCCACAACAACACTGGTTCCCTTTACTTCTGCATCTAGCCAGGAGAAATCATCACAAGTTACCTCACAGGGTGGATATAATTATACAAGACAAGGGGTCTGTCATCCACCCTACCTGTCCATGCTTGAACTGACAGTGTGGGCGATATGATTTTGATTCCTCACAGGCACCTTTTTTTCTGAGGACATGCTGCAAGTCCTGCAGGAGACCATGAAACCTACTACTAGGAAATCCTACTTTTCAAAATGGAAGAGGTTTTCTATTTGGTGTCTCTCTCGTAATCTGAATCTGCTTACCGTGGATGTTCCTTTGTTTCTCTTTCTTATTTGTTTAAGTTGCTCAATGCTGGTTTGACCTATTGTTCTGTTAAGGCCCACTTATCAGCTGTCTCTGCCTCTCTGCCTTTTTCTTCGCCTTTAGCTTCTAGATTTGAGGTTAAACAATTTCTTAAAGATGTCCTTAATATTAGACCTCCCAAGAAGCCTCTTCCTCCTCCCTGGGATCTTAATTTTGTTTTGGAGAAGTTGACTTAGCCTCCTTTTGAGCCTGCTGCTTCAGTTTCCTTACCACATTGTGCCTGGAAGACTGTTCTTTTTGTTAGCTCTTACTTCTGCCAGACGGGTGTCTGAGTTGCATATCCTTATGGCTTGTCCTCCTTTTTAGGTCTTTCATGTGGACAGAGTGTCCTTGCATACTAACCCTTCTTTTATGCCTAAGATGGTTAATGAGCTAGCACTGAATCAGTCTATTAATCTGCCTTTTTTTTTTCTGTTTGCAATCTGGTAGTAAGAGGGTGCTGCATACTTTGGATGTGCATAGGCAACTCAGGGTTTATTTGGATAACACGAAGGCTATTAGAAAATCTGATCAGTTATTTGTTTCTTTTCATCCTAGATCTTTTGACTTGATGTATCAAAGCAAACTGTTTCTTCTTGGATTTCTAAGGCTATTTCCTTTTGTTACACTTTTCATGGTAAGAGCTTTCCTTATTCAGTTAAGATTCATTCTACTACAGTTCTGGCTTCTTTTGGGGCTGTTTTTCAAGGGCTTAGATACTAATTCTATTCTTGAGGCAGCTACCTGGACTTCTGTGCATACCTTTACCAGCACTACAAGTTGGATGGTATTTCTAGAGATAAGGCTTTTTAGGGGGCTCTTCTGCAACTTCCCCCTTCCAAGTTTCCTCTTGCACTTTGGCACTCTCCCATATGTTAAGAATACTGCAGCAGTGAATGTAAGGATACAGAACAGTTCTGTCGAATCTTACCATAATGGTGGACATCCTTGTCTTCACTGCTGCAGTATTTGCTCCCTCCCTCCATCCCCCTAGTCTTCTGCCTTCCTGGATGTACAGGTTACCTCTTGGTTTTCTTGGATTGTGTTCCTACTGGGGCATTCAGTTCTTATTATGGTAGGCCTAAACATCACCCTTATGCCCTTGTGCTGTGCAAGGAGTGTATGGGTGACATTCGGCGTACCTTTTAAAAGCAACAAGTAGTCCTCAGTAGACTGGCTGGATGTTTGGGCTTCCACGGCAGGGAATCCCATCTGTTAAGAATACTGTAGCAGTGAAGGCAAGGACCTCTACCATTGTGGTAAGATTCTACACAACTGTACTTTATTATCAAGGTGGAACTTGTCAGAGAAACAATGTGCCAGTAGAAGGGCCCATCAGTCATACTAACATTTTTTTTTTTTCAGAATAGAAGACTTTCTAAGACTTGGTCTTGACAAGCTGCATTAAAAATGCTTTTGGAAACAACCCTTCTATAACTTGGCAATGTTAATTTATGTGGTTGAAAATACATTACAGAATGCCTTTAGATGTTGCAACACAGAGTTCCAGTACAGGTGGGTGGGCAAAGAGAGGGGAAAGGAACAAACCCAGAAGAGACTCAATTACAGTGTGCTAAATCTTATCCCTTCTGGTGTTCCTGTTGGATATGAATAGTCAGTGCAACAAATAAAGTATTCCCTTGCCCACAGTGCTTATAAATTACCAGTTCCACCTTTGTTATTTGGAGACCAGTAGGGTAATAACAAAATATCTAGCTAAACTGTCAGGTCTGCTGTGAAAAAAAATGGGAAGCCTTAGCAGAATAGACTAGGGGCTCTTAAAATAGCGGAAGAAGAAAAGCAAAGACATAGTCAATAATTTTTCTTTCTTTTTTTTAATAGAATGAAATCTTGTCTCCTTTGGGAAGAGGACAGAAGAAACTCTCATGCTGTAACATGTGCCAAAGAATTATGCACCGAAAGAAAAAGGTAGTGACAGCCCAAGAGAATGAATATCAGTTGAAAGAGAGAGCCTTCATGGAGCTGGCAAGTAAATGCCAGACTGTCATCTGCTGTAGAGTCACTCCCAAACAGAAGGCAAACATGGTGAAGTTAGTGAAGCGGCATAAAAAGGCCATCACACTCGCTATTGGCGATGGAGCAAATGATGTCAGCATGATTAAAAGTAAAAAAAATATATTTTTTCAAAACATTTACACAATGTGCACATCATATGAAAAGGAATCTTAACTTTGTAATGAAATGCAGTCTCAACAGGTCTAACATGTTAATAGAAACTACACAAATTTCCAATTTCAGCAAATATACCAACATTAAAAGTGTGCCCCTTACTTAGTCAGCTTCATTATCAAGATGTTTTTTTAAACTAAAAAGATAAAATGTTAAGTCATTGACTCACTGATGCAACAGCTGGATGTTTAACTCTTAACAGTGGTCAGCAGGGTTCAACGATAAGTCCAGTTCATCAGAGTAATAAACCGTTCCATGAGGCTAGCTTTCAACTGGAAATTGCTATCTGACTTTTTCCCATTTGAAGCTAGCAGGACAACTAGTTCTCAAAAATATGGGGTAAAGGTCCAGCAGTCACTCTTTGCTTTGTTTGTAAGCACAGAAAACATTATCACATCATAATGATACTCTTACTGTTACTTCTTGGAGGTCAAAGCCAAGGTTAAGGCCTTATGGCTCACCAGGTTTGCTGATGACTGAAAACTAAGTGTCATTATTAACTATCCAGAACACACCAAGATCCTCTAAGAGAGACATTCCCATACAAAAATCTGGTGTCAAAACCATGGACTAAAACTAAATGCCAAAAAGTGTATAATGGTATCCTTCAGTAAGCACACCATTTCCTGCAACTATCATATTGACAGCATATTCCTGAAAATCAAACCAGTAACTGGGGACCTGAGAACCTATGTAGGCAGTGAGCTGCCCATGTACCTGCTATAGTAAGAAAGCCCTTCTTCTTTGAATAGCTTATTAGTAAGGGTATGGCATCCAGGTCCAGGGCTGTGATCTTTCCACTGTATTCAGAACTTATTAGACCAATCATTGAGTATAATGTCCCTTTTGTCTTGTACCTGTCCAAACACTTGGCACAACTTGTATGCCCACAGTGTTTTCACACCAAGGAAAACTGATAATTCAATAAAGGTGTTTGAAAAAATAAATAAATAAAAGGTCTAAATCATAAGAACTACATTGATCATCTCAAAGTCTTGTCCCTATTCTTGGTATCATACAAATTGCTGAGGGGTGATTCTACCTTGCAGAGAGTCTTCAACAGATCCTATCCTCTCAGATATACTGCAAAATCTGCAATTCCAATGGTGGCATTAAACCCCACTGAAGAGATCTTAAGCTCTTCTGGAACTTAAATAAAACATGTTGGGTGGATAGATATGTATTACAGAGAATTCCACTTCTTTGGAATCATTTGCCACCCCATAAAGAATAAAGAACTTCTTACTCTATTCAAATGTAATCTGGATGAATGAATGGGAAATTGCAAATTCACCTCTGGAGTTAACACCCTCGTCTTTTATGTAAAGAGGTAACATGAAAATGTCTGCCCACTCTGAGTTATTCATATTTATATTACAAGCAATAAAAAGCATTATGGTGATGTATAGCTAGGCTTCTAAAAATACTCCAGGGTCAGTGGCCTAGTAAAAACTATGCATGTATGAAAAGGTCAAGGAATATGGAACTGCTAGTGTTTGCCAAAACTTGAGTGTAAGGCAGTCCCAGATGGGTTACATAAGTAGATGAGTGTTGTCAAGGCTGGATACTCATTGTTTTATAAAGTACACACTGAAATGATGAATGTGAACGAGTGCAAATGAACTGCAGAATGATCTAGAATGTAGTTATACCCTGTGTCTCAAAGTTATGACCTGAAGCCTGAAACAGCCAAATGAAGATTGAAAAACTAAAATTAAATGACTCTATAGTTGCAATTTACCCTAAACAAGATACACAATATTTTCTTAACAACACCCTTCTGTCCCTATACACTTTGTGCCTGGTCTGTCTGCTAGCAGTTTTATATTCTACAGTACGTAGATGTGAGTAAACTCAGTACATCTGGACAACATGACAGAATTTAACAGTCTCTGCATGTTCAGTGTAGAAGCCTGAGTGAACCATTTAACCTCCCTGTGTTATCCACAACCTAGAAAAAATGACTGCATGATCTGTGAGTTTTATAAGTGTCATAAGACAAATCTATAATGTAGCACACAGATGCTTCATATAAGAAACAACAGTAACATTTCTCTTTATGGACTATAAAGGGATTCAAAACATTTCTTTCAATAACTGCATCATATCAGATGTACTACTGACAAAACATTCTTAAATGACTATCAGAAGTAATTGTAGTAGTCAGGGTAATAGCATTATTAATAGTAATTACAACAGTACTAGTAGTAGAAGTAATAGTGATAGTAGTATCGTAGCACAAGTGGTAGTAGTAGCAATAGTGGTACTAGCAGTTGTAGTAATAGTAGTAGTGGCAATAGTGGTAGTAGCAGTACTAATGGTCATAATAATACTACTAGTGCTAGCAGTATTAGTGGCAGTGGCAGTAGTAGGAGTACTAGTACTAGTGGTGGTTTTAGTAGTAGTAGTACTAGTGGTAGTAGTAGTAGTGGTAGTAGTACTAAAAAGAGTACCAGAAATGGTATGATTTAAACCCATGACCCTCTGCATTTCTGCATTTTATATGCCTAGACTACCTCGGTCAAGATTCATAGTGTTACACATCCTGCATTCTCACTTGCATTTTATGCAATATGGTCAGACTTTCTCTGTCAATGCTTAATTGCACTTCTCCCATGTTACCTTCACTTAGGCATATACATAGAGTTCATTGTCAGATCCAAAAAAGGGCTGTCCTACTCTATCTGCACATCTCCCTCTGTACTGGATAAGGCATTTATCTGGTTAATAGGAGACCTACTGTCTCCTATCCTTCATTGTAATTTCATTATATGTCACCCTTGTATTCATAAATTGTTAAGGTACTTTGATCTTATTACCACCTCAAGGAGGCTGTTCCAGTCATTTACCATCAAATGGCTTCTGTTGGAGACCTCTCAGCATTTAATCATTGCCCTAAGCATTGCCTTTCTACTCTTTATATACCTACAGAGGTATTTCAGAACTGTTATGAATATTTCCAGTTGGGATCTTGCTATTTTTAGCACAGTGGATAACAGCTCCATGAATTTCTACTGCTAAAGACTCCCATTATGTTATTCAGTATTTACTCCCCAGATCAACTACTGCTTACTCATACTTCATTCTTAAGTGAAGCTAACTTTGTATGTATGTGGGCCGTGTATGTACGTCATATATTTTACCCTTCCCCTATCCATGTTTATTACTTTTAATGCCTATTCCAGCTACATGTTATCTCCGGTTACTCACTTGAGCTGGCGTTTCTATCAGTACTCAGTGGATAGAAGGCTAGGAACCTAAATTAGATGAGGTACAGCCTATTGGATGGCATAGCAACACAGTCACTAGCATATGATAGGCACACCTAAAGGCAATCTGGATGATTACCAGTTCACATACAGCACATATTTGTGCTATGGGAGGAAATTGGAGCTCCTGGTAAAAAAACACATCTGCACCTGACTGAGTACTGCAGAGGAGAAGCAAAGAGCAACAACTTTATCTGCTGTGTCACTCATTATTTTGTCATTTTCTCTACACATCTGTGTTAGAAAACATACTGAAATCTAGCCAGAGGATATTCACGGTCCCTTATGAAACAGGTCTTCGGTCTCTAAATTCCAAGGATTTAACACCTCTTTATTTTAAAAATTATTCTTTCATTTTCTTTACCACTGTGGTGCTTCTCAGTTTTAAGAATGAACCTGAGTTTTTTCACTCATGTAATCTTTTAACAAGTAGCATACTTTTTTGTCATGTTGTTAAAAGATTGAGTGTGCTGCTAAAGTTTTCTTCAAGATCTTATCAGTTTCTATTGCTTTGCTCACCTTGAATTTTAAGAGTTTTTAGGACACTTTCCCCTGCAAATGGACTGTGAGCTTCTGTTTCATTACACTTTCCTTGTTTACACGCAGACTATCCAGTATCTGCATATCTGAGTAGATGAAATGTCCTTTATTTTTCGTACCATTAGTCATCCTAGAACAGATTCTAAGATGGCAGCACAGCAGAGTGGCAGGAGTGATTTTGACGTCGTTAGTTATTTATCTAGTTGGTGTTATCTCACCGCATATGCTCTAAGTTTTTTTGATTCCCTGAATCACTGTAGAATTGTTGAGCCTGATTTGTATCCTTTTTTTGCTATATTTTATTTTTTCTCTCGAGACTGTCTCTTTCTTCTGCTGTTTTGGTAAATTTTCTCTTGTTGGACATTTTTTCTTCTCACTGAAAAAAAAGAATAACAGAGGCTGTTTCAGATATATCACCAATGTAGGTACACTAGCTCAATTTCACCCAACTACAGACAGAGATTAAAAAACCCTTAGAGACCCTTTAACCTGTTGATCTAGGTCTGTCAGCTGTCCCTGTTTTGGAGGACCATACCTATTTTCAGACCTGATTTACCTCTGCACGTGATGTACATATGTTCAGAGGTGCATCCCTACTTTTAGGCTTGATTCACCCCTTCACATAATTTTCTGAATCCCTCTTTGATTACCGTGTGATTTTTGAAGCTGTCTGTTGCAATGACAACGATGCTACATGATGAAAGTACTGCTGGCACCAATAACTTAATGAAAGAAGACAAACATCTTACATCTCCCTTATTCAGAAGCAAAATGTGGTAGAATTTTACAATACATTTCATTAAAGTCTATAGATTTGTGCTGTTTACCTGATAATGTGCTCACATTTTCTATCTTTTTTTGTAACTGGGTTTCTGAGTAGTAACTTTCACCTCTACTTGAAATGAGCAGAGCTTTGTGCTATTTGGTAGTCAAATTATATGATAGATACCCAGAATTTTGGCTGGCTGTACCTACTTTTCAAGGACTTTTGTACATACTTTCCATTGCTATAGGGTGAGAGGTATGGGAGAAAGGAAAAAAAAAGTAACAAAGCTAATGGAAGGGAGTCATCTTTAACTTGTTTGGCTTAAACCCCATATAAGCACAGTTTACTGTAATGCAGTAATTGGCTTGCATTTTGGAGGATTCAGCTACAATAAAGGCTACCTTGACTGGTGTAGCTGAAGGACATTCTCTCGCTTAATGTAGGACTTCAGCCTTCGAGGGTGAAAGTGTGCCTATAAAACCTAGGTTGGCCAAGCACCATTCATGCACTGTGGACCATAAAGACAAGATGCTGAATTTAGAGGCTTGGAACAGAAAGGTAAATCTCATTGTTTACTGCATTCAGGAGTATATTTCTGTGTCAGGTGATGCCTTCATTATTGAACATTTCCTTTGAGCTTTTTGAGAATCAGTCTTAAAGTTGTTCTTTAAAATGGAAAGATTCCACCATGCACTTCAGAGGCAACAAGATCAAGGTCCTCCAAAATCAGTGGCGTCTGAATTTTCAAGATTTACAAGCCATATTGTGGCAGATCCAGGTGAGAGGAACTTTGCTGTCTGGGTATGTGCAGATTATCCAAAGAAATTACATAGGATTGCAGATGAAAGACAGCTTTTTGCCTTTGAAGGTAATAAATATTCTGTAGCTCTTCGATGACCTTAATCTTATCATTTAATGAAAAAGTGACATGAACACTGTGTGCATCAATAAGGTGTGGAAAAATTCCATATTATGAGAAAATGATTTATTGTTATTGTGTAGCTCAGTCTCTAGTATATCAAGTTATGATATGCATAAACCAACTCTTTTGGCTGTCCGAACATCTAAACCTCCTAGTCCAGATGTCTGATTAGGAAAGGAATGGTGCAAATAAGTGTATACTATTATCACACACATATTTATTTCTTTCGATGTGTTTACAGATCTATATGATCTTAAAAATGTTAGTATTTAGGTCACCCGGAAGATTGTTTTAGGAAGACTGTTTTATGAATACGTATACTGAGTTTTGTATTGTTAGGTTATAGTTGTAGTTCTTTTTTTGTGTGGTATGGTTAGGCCTGGGATATAGTGGTATGGTTAGGCCTGGGATATAGTGGTACAGTTAGGCCTGGGATATAGTGGTATGGTTAGGGCTATTATATAGTGGTATGGTTAGGCCTGAGATATAGTGGTACGGTTAGGCCTGGATGTAGTAGGATGTCTAATAAGATTACATTATAAATTGATATATAAGTTAGTGTTGTACTACAATTATATGCTGAGTCTGTTATAGCTTATTACATTTTGTCAATGCTTACTTTCTAGTTTTAAAACTGACCAGACTCTACTTTTGAACCTAATATTATCTTTCTGGGTTACTGGATTTTGGGTCCTTTTATAAAAACAATTTTATAATACATAAAAATTTTATGTTGCTTATGGAATTTTAAAGATATACAATAACTGAAATCTGCATTTATTTCCTTTTACTATATAAAGCACATCATTCTATCTTTTTATGCAGAAGCCAGGTTAATGGGGAGCAACTTACATTCACTTAAGAAGAGATAGTCCTAGATAACATACAAACAGAGCATGGATTGCTGTCAATGGCAAATTAAGAGCTAAGGTTCACATTTTTAAGTCAGGGAGTGATTTCTAAGACACAATTTTTATCTTAACATTTGATATTGATCATAGCCCAGTTTATTGTTAAATACATGCACCTCCCAAAAAGCTACTGAGGTCCGTGCCTAATCTGAAAACTGTATCTTCATGATTTTTGAAGATTGTTATGGTGTACTGTATCCTGATTTTAAGAGAGAAAATTTTCTCTTAATTTTCTATAACCTAATAAGATTTCTCAGTTTATTAATGACTTAACGGTATCCTCTGTGCTGGTTGACCCTTCTATGTTTATCAATAGCAAACAGATCATGGCCCCCTGTTGATTTCTTTTTGATTTAATCTTCTGTCATTTCTGATATATCATACTTATTTAGGGACCCACATTTCTTTCTGACATGCAGTTATGTACTCATCAAACAAACCTTCAGTTTGGAAATTAAGCCCACTCATTTTAAAAAGTGAACATATTATAACATACATTGAACCATAATGAAAAAATGATATTTTGACATGGAAAATTAATCTTCAGATGGGCGGCATTCATAATTGTTTTACAGGAGCATTTTATAAATTATTCTTTATATTTAAAAAGTTAGAAGTTAACCAAAATGATTATTTGATTAAAAACTTCCAAGCCTTGGAGAATCAGTAATTAAAGGTGTACAACCAAGAGCAACAGAACAGGTTATTAAACACACAGCATTTAATGAATATGTTCAGTAATGCCAGCCAGTCCTAAACATATATATTTTTTATATTTATAATGTACGTGTTTTCAGTTTTCTTATTTGACTAAAATTATCAAAGCAAGTCACTCTAAAATGTCATTCCAAATATCATAGTGGATGGTGTATCAATGAGAAAAAAAGCTGACATTTTATACTTTTTTGGTTTTACCGCAAAAAAGTTAAAGTGATTTGGGATTATTTAATTTGTAAATTATTGCAGCTTGACTTCTACGTTTTAACTTTAAAGTAACATCGGGCTTTAAAAAATCAAAATGTACAAGATCTATGCAAAACTTCTAAGGCTGTGGTTGCCACACTTTCTGTTATTTTTAAATTTTACGTAACTATATTGTGGATTAAACTAAAGAAGATATCTCTCTCAGATTCTTCTATTTGTTCCTAAATCAATTAAAGACCATTATGTTAACCACAAAGTCTAAATGACTGGAGAATATTTAGGAAATTGTATAGAGGAAATAGTGAAAATATTTTCATATCATAATTATTCAAGTTTTTGTTATATAAGGTTAACTTAAATAAAATCTATATTATTAAAAATTCCATATCCCAGAATGCCTTGCAGGCAACATTCCTAGAATTTTATTTCAAAGACTTATCTCAAGATAGCCCACCCACAATGTTTCAGGTAGTAATGTCCCAGGTAAACCACATGTAGTACATATTTTTAATGGGTGACATTTTACCTGACCCTATAGCTATGGTACTACTTGTTTTATGTATCTATATCATAGTTATAGAAATGTGCACTGCATGTAAATAATATAGGACTACACTCAAATTAGAGTTGCTTGATATTTCTTCCATACATAACACATAAACTGGCTACACAACTACTGGCTACATACTTTGCTACATTTCATAACCAGAGTATGTAACAACTCGTTAGCATGTGTGAACTGACAATTTGTGTGATATCTGTAGTATGTAAATCTGAAATGCCTGCTGTAACCTCTTAGAGAAGTAAAATAAAATTGTCATCCTCTTTGAGACCATGATTTTTATCTCTTTTCACAGGTTGACAGGATATTGTACTGACAGGTTAACTGTATCAAAGTCATAAATTACTTGGTTTATATTTATGGTCACCTGCTTTCCAAAACATACATAATGCCACATTATCTCACAAACTATCTGACTTCAAAATACATTTGACAAACTGTCACAGATTATTTGTCTGTTTTTCAATTTCTCCAAATCTTTTGGGTTTCTAATACCATGACAGAATGGACCCCATTCCTAAGTCAAAGTACAATTAAAGTTCATGAAATTAGCATTGTTTCAGTCTTTGATATCAGTCAAAAGTGCACTTTGCAGCACCAACGATCTGTCCAATAATGACTCCTTCTGCAATTCGTGCAGGGTTGCATGTATTGGTAACATACCTAAGTATGATTGTAGATTCTTTTTATTGCTCCTACTGCTATCGGAACTGTCTGGGTATCTTTCTTCCATATTGCTCTCATTTCTGCCTGCAGATCCTGATGTTTTATGACTTTGTGTCTCTGTATGCAAGACACTGTAGTCACTGGGTGTGGTGATTTCAATGATTAATGCTACTTTTGTCTTCTTTTCATGGACCACTATATCCGATTTTCTAGCATCTATCTTTTGAACTGTTGGTAATAGGTGATCCCATGTGATGTAAACTTCATCATTTTCTATGATGCTTTGTGGCTGTTTCCAATGTTATTCAAACACTTCAGTACCATAATGTTTGCACAATCCCCAGTGAAACATCTTGCCACATTATTATGCCTTTCAGTATACAGTCCTTCTGCGATTGGTATGTCACAACCAGCAATGAGGTGTCCGACTGTTTCCAATTTGGTGTTTCAAAACCTACATTTGTCTGTTTCTCCTTCATGTTTAATGGACTTTGTAAACCAGAGTGTACGTAGCCCACTATCTTGGGCCACCAATATTGACCTTTCGTTTCTTGGTTTGAATTTGCCTCTCCTTAAGCATTTCTGCATTCGCTCCTGATCAACATGAGGTTCTTCCAGAAGTTTTCTATACTTGAAACTATATTTATACATTTTCCACATTTCTTGCCTTCTCATCTGATCCTTCACCTTATATTCTTTCTTTTGTTTTTTGGCACATTCAGTTGCTGCCTGATTTTTATCCACTGTGGTTTGATTTCCATTCCTGCTTGATGCTGATATGCTTCTGCTAGCCTAAGCAGGGAAGTCATCTTAGATTTATTCTCCTCATGTTTCAAAACTTTCACTACATTTGGCTCTTGTGAGGTCAGCAGATATGTGTGAAGTGCCACGATTGCAGATCTATACATGTAATCAGTTTCAAGGCGGCCCATCCCTCCTTTGGAACGGGGAATATATAATCTTGGTATGCACTAATTTGTATAAATCATTTGGTGAGCATGAAGCATCCTTCTTGTTTTACTGTCTAATCTATCCAACACGTTTTGGGGCCAGTCATTCACTCCAAAACTGTTAAGTTAGGACAGGAAGAGCAAATTGGTTTATAGATTGGATTTTGTTCATAGATGTCAACTCTGTTTTCAGGATTAATTTAAGTTTTCTAAAGTATACCTTACTAAGTTTTATTCACATTTATTCATGTTTTATTGTTAATCCTTCATCAATTCCCAAATATATATAAACTCCCTCTTGTTCAAGTTCTTTCATATCACATTCTTGTCCCAAACTGATGTTTTCCTGGTGCTGCTATTTTCCTGCTTTAAAGGTTGCTTTTGCACATTTATCACAACCAAATGACATTCTTATATCATCTGAAAAAGTTTTGACAACTTGCAGTTGTACTTTCAGTTCTTCATCTGATGAGCTATACAGTTTTATATCATTGACAAAGAGAAGATGAGAAGTCTTTACACTTTGTTGTTTTCTAAGAGTCAAGTTATAACCATGGCCTAAGCTGTTAAGTAGACTGCTTAATGGGTTAAGGACAAGACAGAATAGCACCGGTTACAAGAAGTCACCCTAGAATATCCCCCCTTGAATTTTTATCCCTGGGATAATAATTTGTCCATTATCATGACTTAACCGCAAAGTGGTGTGCCACTGTTTCATGGTTACTGTAATGTAGTCGATCCATGTTGGGTGTATCTTATACAGTTTTAAGCACTCTTTTATCCATGAGTGTGGGATACTATCAAATGCTTTTTTGTAGTTAATCCATGCCACACTCAGACATTTGTCTGTGTTGAGAATTCCCTAGTGAGAAAGAAGGATTAATCAGCAGTGGAGGGAACCAAAAACATTTATGAAAATTAATAAATTAATTAATAAAAATATTGAATAATATTAAAACTATGAATTACTAAAATGATACAAGGCAGGCTTAGCTATAACCCTAGAAAAATAAGGTTAATATATTGCATGAGGTTGCCAAGTATCCTACTTATACATCTAAAAAGTTGTTAACGCTGCAATGAATGACAAGTTGTTCTTTGATGCAGAAACAGAGGTAGAAGTAAGACTTAATTAATAAGTAATTATACTGCTATGTATTTTTTCAGCAACAATGCATAATGTATAGCAAGTGTATAAGGCTTGTACTCCTACCAGTGGGGAAGATCTATCAGCTATTCAGTTGTGCTTCTAAAGGCTATCTGGTCTCTTTGTGATGACATCTTAATATGGATAAAGGCAATTTGATTCATGTCATGTTTGTGGACTTTACTGAATCATTTGATCTGGTTATCACAACACAGTTTTCATTGTCCCCTTTGCCACAGGCATTAGTGACAAAGCAATAGGTTGTCTTAAAAACTTTATATATTAATAAAGAACTTCCAGGTCAAGGTAGGACTTCCCTTCTCAAAGTACTCAAAATTAAAATAGTTGCACTAAATTGATTAACAGACTTCTGTACAACCTTCCCACATTTCTAGCAAACTTATATACAGATTATATTGATATCTTTAAATCAGACCCTTCCCTTTAAAAATGAAAAAAAATATCCTAGAACAAGATCTTTCCCATCTTGGTACCTGGCTAAAATTATATGTATCGGATTTACAGCTACAAAAAAAGAAAAAATGTGATATGTTATTTTTGACACTGGAAAAGCTACCCTATGTAACAAAAGATTTGTACATAAGAGAGTTGGCATAATGATTAAGGCCTTTACCTCACAAACACAAGATATAGAGTTTGATTCTCACCTTGGAAAGTATGGCTAGGCTTAAAAAGGCCCCAGGGTCATTAGTCTAGTAAACACCCATGGACCTATAGTGGCTCTGTTTGGGGGCTAATAAAATGGTTAAGGTGTTTATCTTACAGACACAAGGTACAAGATTTGATTATGACCCTTGAAAGTGAAATTTGCGAAGCAGCTAGCCTTGTACTTACCTATGAACCTATGAAGATTGGGAATGTTGTTCTACTAATACTAACAAGGCATCTAGCACATTTAGTTGTCTATTGATGTGTCTGGACCAAATATTAAACTTTCAGCAAAATATAAAAATGACAAAAAAGAACAAAGCAGTCTTCTGTGTTTGGAAATGTTTTCATTTCTTGATCCCAGAATGTAGAGAATCAGTTGGAAAAATGGTTCTTCTGGCACAGCTCGACTAAAGCCTTCTTACAAAATCTGTTCATTTAGAATATTTGCTTTGCATCAAGATGCCACATGGCTTTAGTATCCATCAAAGAACAGACCTGCTCCTGGGTTCCCTTGTTTATAAGCTGCTTTGAATTCATCCATTTACCTTTTCCATAGGCCGACTCTCGATCTGTCATGTCCAAGATAATCTTAGGACACTCCTGCCATTTTTTTATAACAAACTTTTGGTTTTAGTAAACATAGATTTTCCAAATGATCCTCCAGACTTTGGGAATCAGTACCTAATTCCTTGTAAAGTAGTGAGAAGTATCCTGGGTCAAATGTTTTATCATTCCATACCCAGGATAACAAATTTTCATTTGCAGTAACCATAGATTTTCAGAGTGATCCCCAAGCTTTGGAAAGCAGTGCCTGCTTCCATGAAAATTATTGAGATATATTCTGTGTTTCAAAGCAAACTAAAAAAGCATCTGTTGAACACTGCCAAATACAAATGCTTCCAGGATGAAAACTCCCCATATTTCCCTAGGTACTTCTACTTTCTGTACTCATAAGTTCACCTTACAGCATGAATCACTCATAGCATCATAGGAGACTACTAGGGTATCGACCCGGAGGTAATTTCAAACCTAGCTGTTTTAACCCAATGTAATACCATAGAGGTACTAGTCAATACTCAAGACTGCATTTAGTGATGACTACCCATGTCCAGGAGGGTTGTAGGTGTTATCCCTGTAAGAATTGGTAGCCTGTTCCAAAGACATGACAGTCACTGGAAGATAAATCTGTCCCTCCAGCATGTCCTATTTAAGTCACAGGCCATATTTAAGTCCTTGAAACGGGTAGACCTAGACCCATTTGATTTACGGATATGCAGTAAGTTCATTAGGTTTGGGTCTTGGGTTGTTCTCCAGGCAATGCATAAGTCTCCCCTAAGAAGTCTATATGACATGGAGTCTAGTGACAGGGATTTTAGTCAGTCCGTGTAAGGCACATGCTGGAGGCTCTTGATCTTCTTTGTTAGAAACCTCTGAGGTCTCTCTAATTGCTGTAGGTTCTTAGTACTCTACATACCAAATGGGGCATTATACTGAATTATGGGCCGGATAAGTGCTGGGTTTGGGGGGGGGTTATAGCTTCTTTCGCTCTTGAGGTGATGCCTTCACTAATCAAGTGAGATACATGGGAAGCTTTCCTTACAATGGCAGACACATGGTGGTCAAAGTTAAGGTTGATGTCAACCTGTGATCCTAGGTCCCTTACCACTTCATGGGTACTTAGGGTATTGTCATTGATTTGATAGTGTGGAGGGACACTGCTTGTGCCAAAGGGATTGATGATGCATTTCTCTGCATTCAGTTTGAGTCTGTGACTAACATACCAGTTGTTTCTCTGTGTGAGACCCTCCTGGAGTATACTGACATCATTTGGGGATTCAATGATTGCACCTATTTTGCAGTTGTGTGCAAACTTGGACAGCCACAATCCTTTAGTTTTGACCTGAACTTCTGAGAAGTATATAGCAAACAGTAGGGGGCCCAGCACTGACCCATGTGGCACCCTGCCGGTAGCAGGTCTGCTGGTTGATGTGGAGTCAGTCACCCACTTTGATAGTGTGTGTGTCCGGTTTGTGAGCCAGTTGGCAGCCCACCTTACAATGAAGGGGTTTACATTCACTTTGCTAAGTTTATCGGTAATACATGAATGTGGGATTGTGTCGAAAGCCTTTGTCAAGTCAAGGTATGCTGTGTGCACAGATTTACCCTCATCAGTGGCCTTGGTCACACTTTCAAAGAAATCCATCAGATTTAACAGGCGGGATCTGCCCTTCACAAAGCCGAACTGGGTATGATCCAGGGATTGGTGGTCACCTATTTCTTTATTTATGAGGTCCATAATGATATGTTCCATGGCTTTACAGATGTGGATGGTTAGACTTATGGGTCTGTAATTCCCCAGGTCTGTTGCTAGGCCACCTTTGTGGAAGGGAATAACTGTAGCTGTTCTCCATTCCACTGGAACAAAGCCTGTGGTAAGGCTATGATTGAAAAGGGTACTTAGTGGTGATGCTAGTTCATGTTTTAGCCTGTTTAGAAGACAGCCTGGGATGTCATCTGGTCCCATAGATGCAGTGTTCTTTGCCTTGGACAGGGTTTTGAGGACCTGCTCTTCAGATATGTAAGGTGCTGAGGAGGGAGTTTGGGGGAGGGCTCGTTGTAAGTTAGGAGGGGATAAGGGAGTTAAATTTTGCCAAACCTCTCTACAAGCAGGTTTACTATCTATGTGGGGTCAGTGTGTGTGATACCGTTGGTCAGCAGTTCTGCACATGCTTGGGTCCAACCCTTTAAGTTACGTACATAGCTGTAAAAGGCTTTATGGTTATCCTTGGCAGTACTTGCTAGCTAGGTTTCTCTCAAAGGAGCTCTTGTAGGCTTTGACAAGTTGTCTTATTTGCTTGTTAAGATTGAGGAGGGTGCTTTCCATTGTTGGGTCTTTGTCTTTGTTTTCTTGGACAGCAACTTTTTGTGTTTATTGTAGAGTTTGTTGATGCTGGAAGTCCACCATGGCAGCTTGAATTTACTTGGGGCTCTGGCTTTGATTCTGTCTGGTACAGCTGAGTTTATAGACTTACGCAAGTGATTGTACAGTACTTTAGTATAAGCTTTAGCTTAGTTATCACATTCAGCTTGGGGTAAGGCTTGGAATGCATTTATTCCTTCACCTAGGAGGGCATATTTTGCCTTGGTGAAGTTTTTTAGTCTTATTTCACCATTTGTGGGTTCTGGTGTTAGTGTCAGTTCAAAGGTGACTGATTTATGGTCAGTTTTAACTAATGAGGGTCCAATAGTTGCAGCACTGCACCTGTTTGGCATGTTGGTGAGGACCAGATCTAGAATGCCTATTCCTCTTGTTGGGGTTTGGAAAATTTGCTCCAGGGCATTAGAATTCACAAAGTCAAGGAACTTTTGTGCTAGCGAGTTTGGGCTAGAGTAGGTTTCCCATTTGATGGTGGGATAATTAAAATCCCCCATAACCAGTGTGTTCAGTAAAATTTGGATTGTTTTCAGTTTGGTTAAGTAGGCTTCATGGGTGTCATGACCCATGGTGAGGGATCTATACCTGGCTGGGATTTAAATGGGGGTCTTACTCACCATAATCTGGACCTGGAGTAAATCCATGGAGTTGTCCAGTCTAACTAGATGTGAGGTGAATTTATCTATAATATAGATTGAAACACTGCCTCCTTTGGTTTTCACATATTCATTTTGCAGTCTAAAGGTGTGTAAAGCATTGTAGCTTTGCAGGGCTAGGGTACTGTCTGAAGCCTTAAACCAGGTTTCTGTGACTGTACAGACATCTACTGATAGAAGTGCTTCCAGGGAGTGCAGTTTTTGGTTTAAGCTCCTAGCATTTAGCAGTATGACCCTTGTTTTGTTCTGACTAGCTAATTTCAAGTCAGTAATGTTGTTTTCGAGACCATGCCTAAAAAAGTCTCTATCTGAGAGGCAAGAGCCTTTGCCAGAAGCTGAATGATTGGGGTGCTAGGTGCAAACCATGTCTAGCGAAGCAGATGAAGATTTTAATCCTTCCTGCAACCTTAATGTTTCAATCCCTTTCAAAACAGGAAAACAACAAAAGGTAATGTAAGTTATTTTTTTCTTTTCTTTTCTCTTCCAAGTGCAAATCCTAGATACCAAAAACCGGAACTGCATACCATTTACTATGGATATTTATAGGTTCGGATTGTCTGACATAGATAATTTGTTGTCTTTAACAAATGGACATTTCAGTACATTGTGAAATACTGTACATTTTGGGCTACAGTTATATCTGCATGGTGTTGAATATACTGTACATACTGTATTTCAAACATTTTATTTTACTTTTTACTATTTTGATAGTGATTTTCATATATTTTATGTTGATAATTACTGACATGCTGTGTGAATTATGTTATGATTATATGCTATTGGAGTTCATACTACCTGTATGAGTCTGCAAAAGGGCCAAGACGATCAACACTCTACCTCAGTTAACAAATGCATACAAGTAAACAAATAAGCAAACAAATAAAGTTTGTTTGCCCTTCTAAAATGTGCTATTTTGCAGCATAACATCTATTTCCATCCTTTTTCTTGACTCACTTGATTTTGTTGATTTGTGGGGCAGAAGGAATTTTTTTGTGGGGTGGTGAAGTAAAAAAAAAAAAAAAAAACACAAGAAATTTTGAGCACTTTATGGACTGTGTATTTTGTGCAAGCTTAGCATGTTGAGCCAACAAATGACAGAAAACACTAAGTTTACAAAAGACATGAGAAGGAGATTTAAAATCAGTGGTATACATTTATGGAAAATTGTCCTAGGTGTGGGATCTGAATTTAGAATTCTTTTGTAATTGCAGAGACTTTACCTCTGTAGGTAGTCTTATGTCTAATGATCTATCACAAAACTCTGCAGCTTTAGCCCTTCTTATAAGCATATTTATAACAGAACTTTGGTCACCAGTTTACAACAATGTCCTGTCAAGATCATGTGAGCAAGTCATTTCCAATCCCAGAACAAATGGAACATGTCTGAGTCACGTGCTGGTTACTCTTACAATGGATACTGCTAAACTACCTGCTGTGCATTATCAAAAAGCAATGCCAAACTGTTACAATGTCATCATGTCACTTGAATAATTAAGCAATCATTTAAGTACTTTGGTTATGTCAAATATTCAATGCTCACATCTTTTGTCTTTTCAGCTGCTCACATTGGTGTAGGGATTAGTGGCCAGGAAGGAATGCAAGCAGTACAGGCTAGTGACTATGCACTGGCACAGTTTTGTTACCTGCAGCGCCTCTTGCTTGTCCATGGACGATGGTCATATTTTCGTCTCTGCAAGTTTCTCCGTTATTTTTTCTACAAGACATTCTCTGGCACACTTGTCCATGTTTGGTTTTCCTTCTTCAATGGCTTTACTGCTCAGGTATGAACAGCTGAGAGATTTATACTTTTACAAGAGTACTGTGCAGGAGACAGGTGCCATAAGCACCAAGGATGGGAATGATTGCTGACTATGGCCGAATGTACAGTGCAGCACATGATTAGCCTCTGCAACTCATGCTAAATGCATGTAGTCAGAAGGGGGTAAAAATGTGTGCATATACTGTATGTGTATTTGTGCGAGCGTGTGTGTGTGTGTGTGTGTGTGTGTGTGTGTGTGTGTGTGTGTGTGTGCGTGCGTGCGTTTAACAATGTGCCTCTGTCCTAGGATGCTGCATTACTCCAAAGGGAGAGCTGTACACTAAATATACTATTTTGAATCAGTTAATACAAATGAATTGGCAGAACAATTTACAAACTTTCTGCCATGCATTCAACTACTTAACCAGTTCTGCATCTCTCATTTGGCCTAGATTGTTTTTATTACATAAAGTACAGCTAACATGTGTGGGAAGCAGTGTAACTGCTGTCAGTGGTAGCACTTTATGAGAAGAATGAAGCAATGAACTATGTTTTCGTTACTGTGTACATGTATGTCATTATAGCTTTGTGTGTCAGCATGTATGTTTGGATGATTTAATGTGAAAAGTTTAACTTCACTTGTCAAGCAAGACCATTCTTTGGAAACAGGAAAGCAGATATTACAGGTCTTTATTTCGTCTTTTTCATGACTGAAGGTTCCTGAGATAGCAGAACCCTTTATTAATTCTTTATTGTTTACTCTTTACTGGAGCACAGCTAATAAGAACCTAAACACTCTACAGTCAGAAAGGAGGATTTCATAGTTTTACTTTACAAGAAATAAAGTAGTTATTTCTTCTTCTTGCTTGAAGTGCCAGAATGAAAACTGTCATCAGTGAGGAAACAGCCATGGAAAGTTTCAAATGAGTCTTTTTTCAAGAAAACTTTCTTGCAGTGGCAAAATGAACAAATAAGTCTTCAGAACTGCAAACCTAACATTTAACAGTAGCACAAACTTACAGAGTCCTGTTTGCATACTCCAGAGTGTAGGCAAATCCAGGAGGTTCTAATATTTTCCACAAGACTTGACATAATGTCAGTAAACAACAACAGGAGCTATAGCTTCCAAAGCCATATAAAATAATTGTCTTTTTGTTAGTTGTTCCCGATGTTAAAACTCATACAATTTTAAATGTGCTATCCAGCCTCAACCTTGCAGCTCACATGATGATCTGATTTAACTACCTTTAGGTTTATTGGTTCATAGGTAAATAATAGGCAATCAGACCATTTCAAGCCTAGCCAGAAAACTCTATTAAAAATTTCCCTCTAACCTCAAGGAAGGCAAGACAAGATAGGTCAGGAGAGAATTTGAGGCTACCTCTACCCATCTGATTATTTAGGTTTACCTTGAAGGTGGCAAGGGTCCTACTCAGCTTGTCATGTAGTAGAAGCTTTTTCCAGAGGTGAGGGATAGACTCCATTCCAAATCTTTTCAGACTGTTAAAGGGTTTTGTCAGTCTCAGGAACCTTCAACCACTAAAAAGGCTGAAAAGAGGGGGTTGTAATATCTGCCACCTGCCACCACCAAACCCTTTGGCATATTAACCCCCTACACACACACACACACACACACACACACACACACACACACACACACACACACACACACACACACAGCTTAGACACAGTAGGTTGAGTGACTCCAGCAGCCAGGATATTAAATAAGGAGAAACCATAATCATCACTTAATCACTATTTCAGCCAAGGGTGCACAGTAAACATAGGCTGTAAACCCAAGAGCCATCAAATTACTCTTACATTTTTTGTCCTTTTTGGCTCATCCAACTAAGAAGAATATGGCCACTTACCAATATAAATTCATGCCTACCAAATGATACCTTATTGTAGTCAGTACCCATTTAATGATCAGGCATTCATTTTCCACTATTTCATACATAATTTTCTTGTGGATTTAATTTTTTACTTAGATAACAAAATGTTTTTATCTTTCCATCAGTTGTGATAAATCATTGCCAATGACAAGTCCTGAGGCATCTGTTTATGCAAAAAATTCTCTGGAGAAGTCAGGTGGGCTTCGAACATCATGTGTGCATTCATCATTTTTCAAGGAAACAAACAAAGTTTCCTCTTTGTCAGTCCACTAACTTTTAGTGGTAGCCTGAGTTTAGTAAGGTCCATCAATGAACATGCTAGAGTGGTAAAGAAAAAGGAAAGAACTTCCTGTAATTTCTGGCTAAACAACAAATTATGTCCTGACTTGCTTTTTCATCATTTGTATGGCTTTTTTTTTTTTTACTCTCCAGATAATATACTCCAAATACTTGGTCTCTTCCATTCTAAGGTTATATGATGTGGGTTAGCTGTTAGTCCTACTACCCGATGAGAATTGAAGACTACCTGGACTTTGGCAAAAGAATTTCCCAGTCATCACTGAATATTATAAAACAATCTAGATATGAGGTAGCATAACAGGCATGGGGTGCAAGATTTTGTATGTCATTTACTAGATATAGTCAAGACACCATAAAAACATGTAATAGAACATGTCTTTAGGTATGGAAAATTCTATTCTATCCTGGACATACTCATTCAGGAGAATCTGACTATATTCTTTCATGAAATTGATGATGGAATGATACCAGGCCTTTCACCATCCTTCAGCAAGTTCATCTACTGGGGGCACACTGGGTTGGAATCAAACTTGGAAACATTTATTTATTTATTTAATTTATTTAATTAATTATTTTTCTTTGTTTACAAGGAAAGTCCAACTAATACCCATTTTCAGTGTAGGTCCTGTGAGAAAAGCTGCATTTGATTATATTGCATTATACTAAGTTCCAAACACGGAGTAGTTACATTTCTATTTACATTTCTATGCAAACAGTAGTTACATTTATACATATACATTCTAAGATTTTACAGAGGTGGAAGTTAAAGAGAAAGCACATGTGCAACTTAATGAATTGTACAGGCAACAGTTATGTACAAAAAAAGTAAGAGGCCGAAAATATTATGTTTAGGGAGAGTATTTGGATAGTTTTGTACAGTGAAAAAGTTTTAACCCTGTAATGCACATGTACAGGACCAGGAATGGTTAAGATGAACATTTATGAGTCTGTAAAAATAATTACCAAACTGAACAGTTCCATCCGGCTTGATACTACTACAACAGGGCTGTTACAGGTGCACTGGGATTCTTCAATAACCTCCTAATCTTAATATATTTTATCTTGGCCAATAGCCTCCTCCTCGACTTCCTTGAAGCTACACAGCTTTATCTACATCTTCCTTCCTGGTGATGTAATTATGTCATTAACCACAGTTGATAAAATACAACTGCCAACAATGACTTCTTTTCCTGATAAACCAAATACCAGCCTCGAGAACAAATAAATCTGAGAAACTTTAGAAGCAGTAAAGAAAAGTTCAAATTTTATTTACCTTAAGAGTTGAGTGCTTTTGTATGCCTGTATCATAAGACTTCATCAGAAAACTGAACATAGGAATTGGTCACAAGCTCCCAAAACAACCAATAACATTTTTTTTTGTTTTTAAAGTGACATGCTAAATAACTATGTAGCAAATGCACTACTATGTAAACACACAGACCCAGTGTTCATTTAAACACAAGTATACACTATATAAGATTTAATTTTAAAATGCTGCCTATTCATAAAGTTTCATTAAGACTAGGGTAGTTGCAAGCATTTAGTCTAATTTGTCAAAGTAACTCTGTCTATTCTATAAGTTCACTCCATGGACCTCTCTGCATGTTTTTGTTTACTCTGTCAACCAAAAAATAAATATTTGTGGGTAGGATGTTTTTGTAAATGTTTGTACAGTGAATTGTTAACATTCATATGTCGACTGTCATACTGGTGTTCATAAATCAGATCTTTTAACTTCTCCCTGTTTTACCAATGTAAAAACATGTGCACATCTGACATTTCACTAGGTACACAACCAAAGAAGAGACAGGTACATCGAAACATGTTCTTACACAGTGTTGGTTGATTTTTATCTCAGCACCTTCCAAAATGTATTTACACTGAGAACAAGTTCCACATTTAAAGGTGACATTCTTACTAAGGCCTGCAGAACTGTGAAATTCACCTTCTAAAGTATTTTTTATAATCCTACCCCTTCTATAAACCACACAATGTTTTTTGGCAAATCTTTCCAAATTCTTGCCATGGGTTGGCAAGATAGCCCAATTTTTGTTTAGTATGCCCCTAATATCGTAGCGGTCTGTAGTAAAAGTTGTAATGAAAGATTCAAAATAATTAACCCTTTTTCCTGTTTGTTTATTGCTAATCTCATGGGAGGAATCATTTTCATTGCTTGTGTAAATAAGTGGACTATAAAAACACTGGATTCTTTTTAAAGTCATCTCATTACAAATGTTGTAAACCAATGTATTGGGTATTCCCTTGCTAAAAATCATGTTTGATAAGACATCATACTCCCTGTACAATAAATCATCCTTTGATACCATCCTTGTCAAATGTACATATTGGCCTTTAACTATTCTTCTTATCTGATGAAAAGAGTGGCAACTGGTAAAATGTAACAGGGAGTTTGAGTATGTTGGTTTTCTAAAAACATTAGTAATAAACTTTTTCTTGTCGTAATCCTTCATTATTGTTATATCTAAATAGTGGATTTTTTCCATGTTATTTACGTATGTAAACCTTAAAAATGTAGTAGCCGAATTGATGTAGTTCATAAATTCTATGATACCCTCAATGTATGAGTTCCAGGCAATAAAAATATCATCCAAAAAATGGGTGTATAATACCCAGAACAAGTTACAAAAATGTATGTAGACACCAGGAGACACTAAAATAAATTTAATTTTGAGCGCTTTCATTTTGCAATGAAAACTAAATCAGAATAAAGTAGAAAACACACTGACCCAACTTATACCCCTACACTCAATCAAACAATTACTCAATTACTTACAATAATCATCCCTTAAAGAAATATACCCATTACAAGAAGCTAAAAGCAATAAGTATTTTTTAACCAAACAACTTGATAGTAATAAAATCCTACCCTCCACTGTATATATTTGTACAAATGAGCAAGTGTGATACACTTGATATAACAAACATAAATCAACTAAAATAGCATTTTTAATTACATAAAACCTTTGGCTTTAAGTCTTAAAATATAGCTTACGGAGATGGTACTGTTCAATCCAGGATGTTCCGTAGCATTTGATCTAATTTGCCATCTTAGTTCTCTTAGTTTCAAAAAATCGTTAAGTGGACCTCCTCTATCCCCCAGTGTTAACTGCTCTGAAATGATAAACTTAAAACTATGTCCTTCATTTTTGTATATATGTGCTATTAAGGTATTTTTCATGTCTTATCTATTTATATCATAGTAATGTTTATAGACTCTGCTTCTAAGAGCATTGATGGTCTTCCCTATATAGAAACTTGGGCACTTGGTACACAAGGCAAAATAAACTACTGCCTTACTACTACAAGAGAATTTCTTTTTGAGTACATGCTCACCATAATTTGGTACATCTGTCTCTGTGTCCTCAATAATATATTTACACTGCAGACAAAACCCACATTTCTTCATTCTTCCCATTTCAGCACTAGCCTTACATGTTCTCTCTAGCATATTTTTAAAAGTGATGTCCTTTTTGTAGACAATTCTGGGATATGTTCCTACATGCTCCAAGTAATCTTTACTGGTGCTAAACAAATTCCAATTGTGTTGTAATATTTCACTGAATGTATTTTGGCTTTTGTAATATTTCACTAATACCTTGAAATTGCTTGTTATAGCTAAAAATAGCTGATTTTTTTTAAAACTAGTGCCTTCCATCCTTGTTCCTTTCTCTTGTATAACACTTCCTTTACCAAACAATGGTAAAAAATTACACCTCCACCTCTTGTCAACCACTTCTTGTAGAATGTTGTATAAAAAGACCTGGGGTAACTCTTTTTATTAACATGTCCCTCAGAGTGTAAATTTGTTGTAAAAATTCACCCCACTCAGATACCATCCTTGCTAGCCAAACACCCTGGCCTTTAATCAGGCAATTTTTCTGATGTAACTGGTGAAAGCTATCGAAATGTAGGAGGGTGTTAGAATAAGTGGGTTTTCTGAAAATTTTTGTTCTAAAACCCTTTACATCTCTATCTTTGCTAATGGTAATGTCCAAATAGTTTACTGCCTCGTGACCTTTTCATACCTCTCAACTGTCCCTGATTTTCAGGGACGTCCCTGATTTTGACTTAAATTTTAACTCTGTCCCTCTTAATCCCTCCTAAAACTAATGACTTTTAAAGGAAAGGTGGTGAATTACACTTAATGAATAATTACAATAATTAAGAGTTATAAACTTCTTTTACCTCAGAAAATGTGTATTAATTCATATGCTCTGATTCCGTCAATGTTTCATGTTAATAGCACTAATATTTTAATAAGTGTCCCTGATTGTCCCTGATTTTTTCTTGACTTGTCCCTGATTCTGTTGAAATTTCTCCCCAATTGGTTGAGAGGTCTGGACCTATTATATGAGTGAAATCTAAGAAGTCAGTGCTTTCCTTAATAAACCCCAGGAACCTGTCAATTCCCCTTCATCACCATTCTATAGAATAATAATGTCATCCAAATAACGGCCATAATACTTCCAACTTTTTGCAAAAGTGCTGTTAAAGACAAATTCCATTTCCCAGAATGTTAAAACAATGTTGGCAAATATGGGAGCACAAATTGCACTCATTGCTACCCCTTTACATTGTTTAAAAAGCTGTTCCTCAAATACAATAATATTGGTATCAAGTACCAGTTCCATGAGGGTTCTGATTGTTAAAATACGTTCATGCCTAATTTGTGTATGTTGACACAGGTGTAGGTAAAACCATTCAATACCTATGTCATGAGGAATTACAGAAAATAAGTCTCTAATATCTATGGTAACAAAAAGGAGTGCATCATCATACATATTATTATTGATTTTACAAAGAAAATCCCAGGAATCTTTAATAATCCACTGGCATTCCTTAAGTGCATTCTTTAGTTGTCTATCTATAAACTTGGCAATGAAATAGGTTTTGGATGCTTTTTCATCACCTATTGGTCTAAGGGGGGGGGGGGTCATCAAGAACTTTATGTATCTTTGGCATACCAAAGATTGTGGGTATTTTTGGGCATTTTACTTCCATAAACTGGTGTTCCTCAAGACTTGTCTATTCAGTATCAGTTCATCTAACATGATGTCAACCTTCTTGTATAGTATGTTTTTTTTCATTTAAACTAATCTCACAATAGGTGTCTGTGTATAGTATACCAAACATTTTGTCAACATAAATGTTGGTGTTCATAATTGCTAGCCCACCCCCTTTGTCTGGCTTCATAACTCTTATTGCCTTATTGTCACATATATCATGTACCAATCTCATTTCTTCCCTATCCCTGTTGTTCCCCTTTATTGATTGCATACCTTTGGCCTTGAATAACTTTTGTATATCAATTTCACACATATTTTCAAAGGTCTGCACTACAGGATGTAAAGGGGGGTTAAAGAGGCTAGTTTTTCTACATAATTCATGCTCAGTGGGACCTAAGTCCATTCCTTTAAAGTGGAACTGAAAGTTTAACTTTCTAGTATACAATTTTTAATTTTTTCACACCTCATCAAGCAATGCATTATTACTGGGAACAAAGGATAGACCTTTATCAAAAACATCAGCAATCCTACTATCAAGAACAATGTCACTGTTATAAATACTGAAACCACCACAAGCATTACTTAATAAATTGTCGGAAGGCTCATTCACAACACCTTGTTCCAGATTTAATACATTTTCCCCCTCCCCCTGTAGTTGTAGCTGTAATGTCCCACTCCCCCTCTCTGATTCCTTAGCCAGTTGGGCCTCCTCAGAGGGGGGTATTCTAAAGGGTCAGGAGTGAAATCTGTGTCATCATCCATACCATTACTGTAATTAGAGTCGTTATAAACAGGTTCAACATGATTGTCATTCCTGACATGTCTATTTTGTCCCAAAGGGTGTAGGGGATATGCCCTGTGTTGAGCATATTCCTTTTCATCCCTAATTAGTTTATTGTCTTTCCTTTTCTTTAATTCAGAGATAAAGGTGTCAATTCTTTGAAATAAACTGTAATATTCCTGTTGTTTTGACTCAAACAACAAGTCTGAATGAATATTGTTCAGTTTTTTAATCTTAGCCGACAAATCAGTTATTTTTCTGTCATTGTCTCTAATGAGACATTCCAACAGTTCACACCCATGTTTATTAAACTACTGTAAGAGCTCGGCATGTAAAATAGAGTCCCTTACCAGACCTGTTGGGAACTTCCACATCCGAAGACCCTTCACTTACATTCTCTCAAGTAGTTGTTTTCGAGTTGTAATTTACAGTAATCCGAAGTCAACAGTTCAAAATTCTTAATTTGTTCACTGAGGGAACTGTTATTCTGTGGAATTTCGCAGGGGTGCAGGACACCATTCTCCGTCACCTTCCAGCCATTGACTGAGTGTGTTACTTCAGTTATAGGACGTTCCACCTCTCCTATTCTCCATATTTAAAGCTGTATGTAAATCCTCGGTACTCGATTGGCGGGAACTCAATAGTTGTTGCAGCTGAGCCGGAGTAATACTGCTGATGCTAATCTCATCTTCCATGATATTGTCACCCAACCTATTGGGTCAGGAAATAGGTAGTAAGGCAGTAGTTTATTTTGTCTTGTGTACCAAATGCCCAAGTTTCTATATAGGGAAGACCATCAATGCTCTTAGAAGCAGAGTCTATCAACATTACTATGACATAAATAGACAAGACATGAAAAATGCCTTAGCAGCACATATAGTTTTAAGTTTATCATTTTAGAGCAGTTAACACTGGGAGATAGAGGAGGTTCACTTAATGATTTTTTGGAACTAAGAGAACTAAGATGGCAAATTAGATCAAATGCCATGGAACATCCTGGCTTGAACAGTACAATCTCCATAAGCTCTATTTTAACACGTAAAGCCAAAGGTTTTATGTAATTAAAAATGCTATTTTAGTTGATTTATGTTTGTTATATCAAATGTATCACACTTGCACATTTGTACAAATATATACAGTGGAGGGTAGGATTTTATTACTATCAAATTGTTTGGTTAAAAATATGTATTGCTTTTAGCTTCTTGTAATGGGTATATTTCTTTAAGGGATGATTGTTGTAAGTAATTGAGTAATTGTTTGAGTGTAGGGATATACGTTGGCTCAGTGTGTTTTGTACTTTATTCTGATGAAGTTTTCATTGTAAAATGAAAGCGCTCAAAATTAAATTTATTTTATTGTCTCCTGGTGTGCCTCCTACATATCTTTTATTGGTCTGCAACTTGGTTTCGAAGTTACAAAAATGGTTAAAAATAAATTTAGTTTTCCACTGAGGCATGATAATATTGGCAAACAATGGGGAACATACAGCCCCAAAGCTACTCCTTTTATTTGTAAATATTGCTCCTCAAAGAAAACATAATTGTTCTGCAACAGTGTCTCCAACAATGAAACTAAGGTGTTGATTTTACTTGAAGATAAATCTGCAGATTTCACAAGAAATTCATTGAATTACTATAATCCTGTGTCATCAGGGATGACATTACAACGATTTACCACATCAATTGTCAGAAAACAGAGGTCTTCATTGTAGCTGACCTCCTTAATTTTTTATAAAAAGTCCCAGGGATCCTTACAGAAATGTTTGCATGGTTCCAGAGAACGTTTAAGGGTAAAATCGATAAATTGGGCCAAAGGGTGAGTTTTAGATCTACCTGTATTGACTATTGGCCTCAAAGGAAGGTCTTCCAAATTCATGTGAATCTTGGTAATTCCAAAGATGGATAGCACTACTGGAACTTGGATATTCAAATATTGGTGTGTCTTGTAAGAAATCTGCCCTTAGTCAAGCAGGTCTTTAAGTAAAAAATTGATTTTTGAGTAAGAAATATTCACACAGTTTATAGAAGATTCTTCGTAGAAATCATCACATAGTTGCAAGTTCATTTTGTTAACATAGTCATTCTTCAGCATACCTACCCCCCCCACCCCCACCCTTATTGGGTTTCATAACCCACAGTTCCTTGTTACAATATAGCTCCTTCAATAAACAGTGTTCAAAATGACAAGTTGTGTTGTATGTAACAGCCACTCTTGTTAAGCAGTTGCCTGTAGTCATGTTCACAAAGTTTTTCAAACATTGTCAAAGACGGGGGTAGTGGGGAATTAATCAACCTATTTCTATGATAAATGCTATTTGTTGAATCACAAATGTCCTGAGTAAAAATCAATTTGAAATTCAGTTTCCTAAGAACTAATTTTAAATCAAGGAAAACATTTTCAATTTGAGACCTTTTCGAAGCTATAAAAGAAAAACAGTTTTTCCAGTAAATTAGCATGGTCAAGTTCCATCTGAAAATCACTGTAGTTGTAGATTTTGAAGTTGCATTTCCTATCGTAAGTTATGGTAGAATCAACAGCAGTTAGTGTTAAACAATCACGCACAGTGGCCAAAACGTTATTTAATGTCTCCCCCTCCTGTTGTTTGTCTTGTTTCTCCTATTCTGTCTGTAGTTCCCATGGTACTTGTTCTCCCATAGGGTCTGCTGGTTTTGGTAAGAGTTGACCCGGTTACCTATTCGCTGCAAATGCCTCAAAGTACCACTTCCCTTATACCCTTGGTCTGTTTTAATAGGAAAAACCTTTTAGATAATCAACATGGTCTCACTCAATTTTTTTCTCTTTACATTTCATAATGGAATCTGAGGTTTTGTCAATGTCAAAAAAATGTTGTCATACTGTTGTTGATAGAAGATTGTTTGTAATCAAATTATCTAATTCATTGATTTCACCTACCAAGCCATCCATGGCTTTCTGGTTGTGTTTAACTAATACCTCCATCAGTTCACAACAGTGCAGATCAAAGAAGGCAAGCAGCTCTTTATGCAGGTCCAAGTTCTCAACAAATCTGATGGGAAATTTCCAACTTTTCAGTCACTTTGGAATACTCTTGACCATAATACTTCTGATTAAATAACAGTTTTCTATTTATAATTTATGATATTTAGGAAGTTTTTTTCTCAAAGGGCGTCCATGGTGGTGCAGCGGTTAGTGTTGCTGCCTCACAGCAAGAGGTTCTCTGGTTCGATCCTCGACAGGGGTGCCTTCTGTGCGGAGTCTGTATGACCTCCCTGTGGTTGCGTGGGTTTCCTCCGGGTGCTTCTGTTTCCTCCCACATCCCAAAGACATGCAGTAGGTGGATTGGACACTCTAAATTGGCCCTAGGTGTGTGTGTGTGTGCCTTCTGAGGAAGGTTGGGTGGCAGGCTGGCAACTCGACACCGTAAAACTCCACTGCCAATCATGAGCAGACAGGTGATCCACTGTGGTGACCCCTAACCGGGAAAAAGCCGAAAGAAGAAGAAGAAGAAAGTTCCTTCTCAAAGGTGTCTCAGAGTCCCCAACTCGGTGGTAGAAGAATTTGTGGTAAAAAAAGATATCCTCTTATTAAGCTAAGTGCTAACATTAGGTTCAGTTTGCCAAATGACAAGTTGCCTTGATGGTCCTGGAAGTGACACACTAGAAGTGTAACTGTTTTACTTTCACAAGGGAGACTGTTGTCCTGGGGGAACAGATTGACTGAAAAAGTACTCGCAGTTATCAACACCTAAATGCTGTTGGGAGCCAATGTTAAAAGACGTTGACGATATCTGCAAGGCTAGTTTTGCAGCATTTGAGTCAGTAGTTCAATATTAGTTGAAAGGTCTTCATTAATTCTTCCACAGGAAGCTGGTAATTCAGAGATGGGTCCTGCCAAACAAAACACTAGCCTCCAGAATGAATAAATCTGAGAAAGTGTAGGTGGAATAAAGAAAAGTTATTTCTTTTTATTACCTTTTATTACCTTTTTGTTCTGTTGCCATGATTAATCCCCCCCCACATGACTATAAACTATCTGTCTGCATCAGTCCCAGTATATAATTTATATATTGCCTGAAGGCAAGTGATTGGTCTAGTTCTTAGAATGTTTTGAAATTTCACTGTTAAGGAGGAGTATTGCTTTCTTTGATGTGCATATCAGTAATGTTTACTCTGGGCTAATGTTTATGTAAAAATGTTAATATCTTTAGTGAGAAGTTAGATGCTGCATTTGAATGACGTTTTCCATTTAGGAACTTTTCTGAATTTTCTCATTTTATCTGGCTGTTACTTTATCCCATTTAATATCATTTTCTTACTGCTTGTTTTAATTCTGCGTCTTTGTTATGTTCAACAGGGTCTTCAGAAATATTTCTCCAAATGTATATCTTTCTTCTTCCTTTTGTGTGGTGCTTCTATTGTTTTAGTATTGTTTCCCAAGTCTCTATAATACCTTTTTTAGGTCTTCCATGAATTCCTTATTCCATATTTTCCATTATATTTATTGGCATATAAGCTTGTGTTGCTATTTTTTAGTTTATTATTGGAAATAGTGTATGGTAAATTCTGAAGATTGGGTATTTTTTCAACACCCGTCTTTCTAAGAACTTTGATAATGTGTTTGTTTTCTGTACACTTCTAACAGTGATGCTTCTTATCTTAGCAGCTTTATAGTTGAAAGGGGACTGCAGCATACAATCAAGTTTAAAGACATTATGGACAAAACTTTTGTTTTTAACATGGTAGAGGGAAATATTGTACACAAACAAAAGATTGTGGGGCCTAAAGACAGTCTGACATTGAGGGAAATGATTTTTATGTTGGAAAGGATGCTTTTCAGGTTGAAATGTGTACAAATTGAAAATGAATACTTAAGGGAACGTGTGAAGTTGAAAGTAGTACCCCAAGGGCTAAGTATGTATAATTTTCCATATGGTTTGCATTACAACACTGAGATTATTGCTGATTTCATATTGTTTGATGCCTGTGATATGGAATTAATTTTAAAGATTATAAAATGTAATGAAGGTATTTTAGAGAATTTAGGATCTGAAGATGATACTTTGAACAAGGTTATTCTAAATGCTTTACTATTTCAAGAATATTATGCCTTGTATGAACAAATTTAAAACAAGTGGAGAAGTAGTGTAATAATGTCTTTTTGAAAAAACAAAGAAAACTTGAAAGAGACATCAAACAATATCCATGCAAAAAAAAGCTTAAGCTAAGTGTTAGAACTGAGGACAATAACAATGAACACCAGTCACCACCCAAAGATTTTAGGGGTTTGAGAAGGCAACAAGTTAGGGTTTTAGATGAGTTAGATTCCTTTTCCCCAGAGCTACAGGATTTTCAGCGGTATGCAGGTTGGAAAGGCTGGCCAGCAAGTCAAAGCAGACAGTGGATTCAGGGCAATATCAACTGAATTTTCAGGGGCACAATTACTGCAGGCAAAGGGCGAGAAAGAGGAGATAATTGAATTTGTGAATGATGGGTTGATTGGCATTTACAAAGGGTTCCAAATCTACAATTATGCAGACCTTGAGTTAACTAAGGAACATTTTTTGTTTTTTATGAAGGGGTTTAAGTTTGTGCCCACTTGTCCTGCAAACATTGCTAATTCTATTATTGAATTAAAAATGTTTGCAAGAAAATTAAACTTTAATGTTTATTTTAAGGATCAAAAGAAAGATAATGAGTCTTCTCAGGACAGGTTTAGCTTAAAAAGACACAATACCTTTAACCTGCTCTTGCATGTAGTGTTGCAGGTTTTTGAAAAAGCAGTCATGGAAGATATGTATAAGCTATACTCCCAGGACAAGAAAATGTACCACAATCTTTCAAAAAAATAAAAAGAAATTTTGAGGATTATGAGGAGTAATAAAGAAATAAGGGTGATGAAGTCCGATAAAGGTGGGTGGGGTGGTGATTTTTAGAGTGGAGGATTATAACAATGGGATGACCAGTCTGTTGTACAACATAGTTACATATTCTTCCATTTCAAAAAATGAGATTTTTAGTTGCACATCAGAGAACTGATTCATACCTTGAGGAATAACTTTTTGGACAAACATATAGAGGTGGATACATATAAATTTTTACAACAAAAAAGCCTATGATTCCAAACATTTTTGGTATTCCAAAGGTTCATAAGAACTTGTTAAAACCCCCACTAAGGCCTATAATATTTGCAAAAGGTTCTAAACCCACTCCATGGCAGTTTTGGTAGATAGATGGGTAAAAGAGATAGTAATTAACACAACCCATTTGCTGACAAACTTGTGGGATTTCTTGAGTAAAATTAAACAAGAATTATGGAAAAGGGAACTAATATTTTTAACTATAGATGTAACTGATCTTTTTTCCACAATCCCCAAAATGGAAGGAGTACAATACTTTCAAGAAATGTCACATCTTTGTTCAACCCTTTCAAAAGACAACATTTGCCTAGTTGTTGAGCTTCTGGAATTGGTTTTGGAGAATAACTATGTGCATTTTGAAGGAGAGTACTACCAGCAAATCACAGGGGTTGCCATGGGTGTGGCCTGTGCCCTCACCTCTGCTAACATTGTAATGTTAGGGTGGGAAAGGGAACATATATTCTCCAGCCATTATTTTAAGTATTTATATCTTTATGTAAGGTTTCTGAATGACATACTTATTTTGTGGGATGGAGCAATTGAAGATATTCCAAAATTTATAAACTGCCCAAATGGTTGCTGTGGCTATTTCAAATTTACATATTCGTGGAGTAGACAATTTATTAGTTTTTGGGACACTAAGATCTCATACACAATAGGAGGTTTTAAATCAAATATTTTTAGAAAGGAAACCTGCAATGCATATTTATATTACACCAGCAACCACCCACATTTCCAGAAAAAAAGTTTAGTAAAAGGGCAAGCTATTCAAGTAGCCAGAATGACCTTGGTACATGATTAACTTTGGGGAAAATTGATGGAATTCAAGGGTATGTTCTGGGATATGGCATATCCAGAAAGTATGATTGAATGCATTCTTAAAGAGGTGTATCAAGGGTGCAGAAAGAAGTACCAACCCTTGTTGGGAAGGGAGATGACAAGACCAAAAGTGGCTGATAATGGAGGACATTATGAAAAAGCCTTAGTTTTAGAGCAGAATAATTATATGAATGACATTAGGGGAATAGTTACTAAGAACTGGAACATCTTTAGGGTGAATAATGAAATTCATGACCTTGTGGGGCATGAACCTGTCTTCACTCATAGGACAGGGAGGAATTTTAAGCAGCTCTTAGAGATGAGTGAGACCAGCAGGGTGCCACTACGAAGGGGACGGTACCTTGTGGATGTTGCACTCAGTGTGCGTACATTAACAAAGAAAAAAACTTTGGTTTTGAACAATATGTTGCAAATTAAGGTGTCATTTGTTAATAGTAATTGTGTCACTAGCAACATTGTGTATTTAACTAAGTGTGAAAATTGCACTGCATTCTATATCGGTAAGACGGAAAGAGCATTAAAATGAGAATTTATGAACATTTATACGATATAAGTAAAAACTAAGAGACAAATGCCATATATAGAGATTTTATTGTATGCCGTAATTTCAAAAGGTTCACTTTTGGTATTTTAGAAAAAATAGTGCTCCTAAAGAGGTAACTTGTGTGACAGTTAAAGTTAAATGCCACATTTTTTCCTAGTCTGAATGATCAAGTATTTACTGGACCAATATTATAAGAAAGAGCCAAAGTTTTAACATAAAAATATAAGTGTTATATGTTAATTAACTTTGTAAATGACCTAAATGGTCAGTGTGTGCGCACATTACAATATTATGTGAACAATGTTGCTGGAAACATTTTCAACTGGTTTTATAGTGTTCTGTAGCTTTAAGAATCAAATTTTAAGTAATTGAATCAAAGTAGTGATTGTATTTAATGTGTTGAATTTAATATATAAAGAGGATTGAGGCTGGATGTTTTTTATCTTATGAAGTCTCCTTGAGAGACGAAAGCGCTTATTGAGTGTTCATTTGGCGCATTTTTACATTAAATATTTCATCTTCTACTGCTTTTGAGTCCATTGTGCATTTTGGACTTTACAGCTTTATAGTTTTCCTCTATATGCTTCTATGGTGGCATTCTACTTGTTTACTTCCTTTCCTTGTTACGCTATGTTATTATGGTAAGACTATATCTTATTAGTTTAGCTGAACATCAATATACTCTATTTATGTTATATCTCACAATATATCTCCTCCTGTCTCTGATACAGTAGTACACCCACTACACCCAGGTCCCTGATTATGTTAAATTCAAGAGCACTCTACTTCAGAACAGGGGAACACTCGGAAATACTGGAGTTTTTTAGCTCATATGCTTTTTGCTCTATTTTAATGTATTTATTTATTCATTTTTTCAGTTCTGATGATCACAATTACTCTCCTCATGCATTCTCCAGGCACCCAAAGATCTTGACCTAAAAAAAGACAATAAAGGTATTAGCGAAAAAAAAGAAATTAATTTTGTGGGGTACATTAATTAAGATTATATTTGATGCAGTTTAACACTGGATCTAATCAAAATCTGTTAGCAATAAATTTAAAGTTCCTGTACTCCTAATAACAGTAACAAGTAATTCTATATCAGCTGTGTAAGTAATAAGAGAACATTATATATATTTTTTGATTTAACTATGCATAACCAAAAGGGACAAAACAGGCCACTTTGTAGATCTATGAGGTTCTCCTGTAAGCTGTGGTAAAGGACAAGCAGAAACTTTTTTATATTCTTTCTGTTTACTAAGTATGACCAGATCGAGTCAAGCAGTGAAGAGCCAGAGTGATCATTCCTATATCCTGTAGATTACATCTCGGTGATTTATAACAGTAACGATTTTCAACAAAAGTATAAAAACTCCAGTGATAACCATGGGAACATCATATGGCTTATAAATATACTGTAATAATGACAATGAAGTAGTTGCCTTGCAGACTCTTTGCATTATATTATTTTTTCAAGGTAGGTTGCAATTGTGAATCTAATATTCTTTCTGACACTTTTGTGAGAGATGATAGTAGTGTATTTGACCACTACTATTTAAATTATGATCTTTAAAACAATACATATTAACATAGAAATTAAACAGGTTAGCAATATGTCATACCACAAAGTCAGTGTATAGCTAGTTTTAAGAATCTAGTATCAATACCATTTTTGACACAAAAGGCAATATTCTACATTTCTAAATTGTCTTGGAACTTAGTTTTATTTAGTAAACTAAAGTAGAAACCACTTTGGTGCACATTTAGTACATGCACCTCTGCTTTAAACTACACTAGACCTCATTACAATAATTATTAATGGCCTTCACCATTTCAACTAAACAAAACAGACTTTCCAAGTTTTACATCAGGGACATTAACTCATTACAGCAGACTGATGCCTCCAGGTGCTTCTGCAGTTACATCCTACTGATGCATCTAGACATCAAATATTGCTTGTTAAAATTTGCATCAATAGTTTTATAACCATGCTAAATACAAAATATTAAAAGGTTTCATCTTAAACCTTACACAATTGCAAACTCTGCTATATTGATATTTGCCCTCTGTCTACTACAGGTAAAGAGATAATAATCATTGTTTACACACACACACACACACACACACACACACACACACACACATATATATATATATATATATATATATATATATATATACATTTCATGTTTTTCTAAATTTCTCAACAAACAGGCAACACAGAAAATACTGATTAGCCTCATATGAAAGCACCTCAGCTGGATGAGCATAATGCTACAGATAATATGTGTGTAACTTGAGTGGTTTCTGAGATATTGTAAGCCGTTTACAAAATACTGTAAATGTAATAATCATGGTGTTTACTGACTTATAAACCTCAGTTTAATCCCTAGAACCTAAAGAATACATCCACTATAAAAAAAATATTTCAGACCAAACAACCACTTCAAACACCAGAATTGGAGATAGATGTAGATTTATTTGTTAAAAAGTATATAACGTGTGCAATCTTTCGGTTAAGTGCTTTTGTCCTTTAAAATTTTGTGAGGACTTCCCCAGAACCATTATATTGCTTGAATCAAGCACCTTATAAAAACCCCCTTGACACACCCCCTCAAGCCAATTAATACTTTTAAAGTCATATACACATTTTTAAGACACTATCCAATACATCATCCTAGATAAAGATCTCATTAATTAAACCAGAATAAAATGTGGAAATTTTAAAAGTATAACATACATCATAAACAACAGATTTACTCCACTACATTCTCAATCCTCAAAGCCATATGTTTCAAGTCACTTAAAACAGAAATGTATTCATTAAGTCCTGTTTCACAGGTTGCATTCATGCATAGTTGCCAAACCATCTCCTTATGCAATAAATGTTTTGCCATTCGTCTCAATATCAAAAGCTTTCAATTTTTTCTAACAGCCAAAATTTGAGCTTGCTAAAATTATTACATACCAGTGCATGCCTTGTTAAGCACTTTTACTGCCATTTTTATTATGCTGTAATTATGTTGATATATCTTTCTATTTAAGGCATTTTTCATTTTACTTGTATACAATGCCTTGCATGAAAAGCACCTTACTATATAAACAATTTTGTCAGTACTGCAATTAAATCTACCCTTACTCATTAATTTCTGTGCAGTATCTATAATCCCCCCATTTTCATCTATATCTACATACGGGCATTGCTTACAACATCCACATTTTGTGGTTATAGACCCATTACTATTAATTAAAGTGGGTCTCTCCAATATCTTTTTCATGTTCTTCCTATTCTTATATGTGAAATTTGGAAGATTGGAAAAATATTTATTTCCGCTTCCAATACTAATTAATATTATCTAGTTTTTAGCAAAAAATCTGTTTGAGATCAAATACATCCAATGAATAATGAATCAGCATATTATTCACTCGTTTGTTATTATTAATAGATGCTATATTAACATAATTTGCTTCTTTGTTCTGTTTCATATACTGTAAACCTATATGGATAATAGGTGCATAGCAACCCTCTCTTTGTTGAAAAACCTGATTATAAAATTCCTTTAGAAACCCTTCCGGGTATCCATGTTCCAAAAACATCCCTTGCATTTTGTCAGACTCATCCTTACACCTTCTAATGAACTGGCTCTTTGATATCCCCTTCTTTTGATGTAAAGGATGACTACTTGTGTAATGCAAATAGGAATTCCTGAACATGGCCTTCTTATATATAGTGGTTTCATTTTTGTTTTGCACACCCCTATTAATTTTCATATCTAAATAATCAACTTCCTGTACATTAAAATTATATGTAAATCTTAAAAATATAGTTGTATTTTCTAATTCATTGACAAGCTCTAAAAATGTGTAATGTTTCCCTGCAAAATAATACAGATATCATCTAAATATATACAAAATAGTTTTTACTGAAGAGTTTGCCATTTATACTTCTTTAATAACCCCTATGGTATCAGAGATACGAACATTTCTTTGAAACATCAGCACATAATTTAATTCTGTAAAAAAGATTAGGCTCTGCCCATTGGAAGTTATAGTGCAAACTTCCAGAACTCCATTGGAGTGAATGAGTTAACCTATTTACCAAATGAATCATTATTAATTCATTCCTCTATTTTCTCATGCACGCAAATAATGTATTTCCTTTTTTAACCAACCCCAGGATTCAATAAAGCCTATACTAAGTGTACACGATTTGTATTCAATAAAATTCTTATCTCATTTTTGTGTTTTCTAGTCATTCAGAAAGATTACGCTAAGTGTACATGTAGTCTGCACTTTGTGGTAACCTTTATGAATCCCTGTCAATATCTAAAGCAGCAAAAATATCAGCAGGAAAACTAAAATTAGGAGGAAGAAGGTGTGTGTTATGTCTGTGTTGTCTGTTCCTCAGAACAGTGTACACTTAATGTACACTTAATGTAGGCTTTATTGAATCCAGCAAATCTTACTGAAACCACACACATAGTTAAAACTCTCATCTAACAAAACATATCAGTGACTTCTACAAAAGAACACAACAAGCACTACTGGAATACAAGTGAAGACATATTAAAATGCCACTTACATTAAACATTACATGTTTTTTCTTTAATTATCCTGTTTCTTTTTCTTCCACTGTAGCCAACAATAATTTATAACTCACAGTTCTTACAAGATCATTTTTAATAAGCTGTTTCTACATTCTGTCCTTCTTCTTAATTAAATTCATTGCCACCTTATCCATCTTACTATACTGTATTTATTGCCTCTTATTTAAATAAAACTTTTCAGTCACATACATTTTCTGAATATAAGAGTTTAAATTAACTTACCCCATTTATATGTATCATAGTTTTATTCATTCCACTGTCACTCTGACCTGAAGCAGGTAGGCATTCACCAGTGACTACAAGCAGGATGGTACATTGCTCTACTGTCAAAATACTAGTTTCTAAGCCCATGTCTATTACCAATGCATGACAAGTCCTAACCTACATTGTTGGTTGTTATGTTTAATGTTTAATGCACAAAACCTATTATTGCTGCCATTTATATTGTGAAGATCTGAATTCATCCAATTATGATAAAAGTCACTCATGACATTTAGTTATGTAACCTGAACTTATGAGGGAAGGTTTGCTCAACCAGCATATATGCTGTATACAATTCAGAAAGTTACTTCCTTATGGACCTTTCATCAATCATAATTTGTTGCTACAACATTAAAAATAATTTAATGAAGTTAGAAGAATCTGGAGGAAATGTTTCAGAACAGGGCTTTACAAGGACCCCAATGGACTTAGTAGTAAAATATAAACAACAGACAGTACACCTGATCAAGAAATGTACACAGTTTCTTAGTATTCACTTAAATTTTTAAACTGAGGGTTTCATCACCACTTAAATACTCTGAGCAAGCACCCTTCAGGAAATCATCACTTTCAAATATTTCAGACATAGCATATTTGCTACTTCTTACAAATTCTTAAGAACAAATACAGTGAAACTATTACTTTCCCTGGTATATTTTTCTGAAGTATAGTTTTATATCTGGTTCTCATGTATCATCACGAAAACAAAATCACAAACACTGTATACACAGCTGAAAACTTTTAATATTGGTAAGCGCTTTCACAGCAAGGATGCCATTTCATCAAACCGTTCATCCAATACAAATTTACTTAACAATATAAATAGAATTTTAAAAACAAATCTGCAAATCAAAAGCATGAATTAAGTTCACATGACCACTTCTTCTTCTTCTTTCAGCTTTTCCCAGTTAGGGGTCACCACAGTGGATCATCTGTCCACTCATGATTGGCAGTGGAGTTTTTACGGTGCCGAGTTGCCACCCCGGCGCCCAACCTTCCATGGAAGGCACACACATGCATGCACTCATGCCTAGGGTCAATTTAGAGTACCCAATCCACCTACAGCATGTCTTTGGGATGTGGGAGGAAACTGGAGCACCCAGAGGAAACCAACGCGGCCACAGGGAGGACATGTAGACTCCGCACAGAAGGCACCCCAGCCGAGGATCGAACCGGAGAACCTCTTGCTGTGAGGCAGCAATGCTAACCGCTGCACCACCGCAGCCACCCCTTCATATGACCACTATGTTCTGATATAATATAACTAGCTAGAAATCAACTTAAAGAAACACTGTAGCAATATAAGCAAATCTTATCATTCAAGCCTTGCTCCCTGTCAACTTGCAGTCTAATTATCCAGCGTAACTCCCTTTCTTCCATCAAACTCAAATAATCACCCATGCTGGCTCCAAAATCAAGTATCTCAATTACCATAAATGTAAAAGTATGCAGGGCTCCCATTTGGGAAGCGTGCCGTGCCAGAGCATTATTCTCATCATTTTGTCTAATATGTCTAACATGCTCTCTAATCCTTTCTTTAAGTGTTCTAGTCATCTTTCCTATATAGAAAGATGTGCATTGTTTGCACTGAGCTAAATAGACAACGTCTTGTGTTACAGTCAGCTGTCAAATTAAAAGTATAACAAGTATCAAATGATGGGTATATAAACATCCCTGCTGGGTTAATATAACAACAGAAATTACATGTGTGGCAGGGGAAGGTGCCTCTAAAAAATGGTTCTACGATATTGACATGCTTATCATAACAAAATAATCTCTTTAAATTCCTAAGTTCTTATATCTATAGGAATTTAAAGAGATTATTATGCTATGATAAGCATGTTGATATGGTAGAACTTGTTATACTTTGAATTTGACAGCTGACTGTAACACAAGACATGTTGTCTATTTTGCTCAGAAAGGATTAGAGATTGTACAATTGAGCTCCATCTTCATCCTAAGGTTTCTTACACTGTTCACATACCTGACGTTCATTTCTGTCAGTGTCCTCTGCATGAACTCACACCTGACAGAGCCAAAAACTTTATCAATAGTTATAGCTACTACTCCACCACCTCCATATTCTCTTGTTTTGGTGTAATCCATACACTAGAACACTAGTTTCCAGCTAGTTTTGGAGATATGCCATCTATAAATCCTCCTTTACTATAGTATCCTACTTATAACCATGTCACCTCACCAAAACTCTTGTGAATATGTTTCTGTCCACATTTAGTAATGAAATCAACCCATAATTCCCTGGTTTAATACTACGCCCTTAGGTGATACTACCATAATAACTTTCCATACTGAATCTGACATTTCTTATCTATCTAATACCCTTTCAAACATCCCCACCAACACACCTGACATGCCCTTAGTTACAGTTCTGTACAATTCCTGTGGAAACCAGTGTTCTTCACATTATTTCCCTTTCCTTAAAACATCTTTCTCTAGCATTCCCTACACTGGGAATTTCTCATCCAATCCACATCTGTCATTTGCTGCCAATCATTCTTACCTCCAATACTAGTTTTGGGGGTCATGTTCCATTCCTTCCCCATTTACTTCAGTATATAAATTCCACATAGAACTGTGTAAAATCATCCTCTGTGCCATCTTTCTTAAATACCTTGTCATGTCACTTGTCGAGCTTACCTCCACCCCTCTCTCTTTATTTTGTTCTTTCAACCTATTCACTTGAAATGTTGAATGTACCTTGCCTTGAATCCATTACTGTCCTTTTCTCCTTTATATATGTGCCACCATCTTCCCTATTACCTCTCCCTGATTGAAATGTATGCCCCCATTCTCCTTTTTATAGCTGTCTCTGATCTCTTATGATAATGCTTCTTTGCTCTTGCTTTAACTATTTTGACCCCCATGAACTATTCCTCCCCTCTCTCTCTCTCTCTGTCTCTCTCATTCTCTTTCCATCTTGATCCATTCCTTCCAGCCTGCTTTGAGATTATCTCAGCCATCCTCTACTGCCGTCTCTACCATACCATTCTCAATAGCCATTTCTGCTACATACTTCTAAGCCATTTCCCTTGCTGTGCATGTTCCCACAACCACGCAAGAACTTTCTAGACTCGTTACCTCAGCCCCATCTTCCATCTTTGCCTGTTCCAGTAGACCAAAAACATGTGCATGGTTTCTAGTACACGTTTCTTAAATGTCTACACTGCCTGGTTCTCCTACCAAATCATTGGAGCATAAAAATAAATCAAGGCAATTCACATGTCTGTGTGTGAATTCTGAGAATTAAAACATAGTCAAAGCCATGCCTAACCCGTCATTCATGACCGAGACTCACTCTGTCTGTGCACTCTTTGATTTCCTTTTGACAGTTTCCATTGAAAATTCCAATTCCCCAGCCCCCCAGTTCTCTGCTTTTATTTCATTTCCACACCCACTTCCTCCAGCATAACACCACCCCTTTAAAGGCACACAGTCCAGATTCTACTCTCACACTCATGCTGCTATTAACGTTTCTCCTACCTAGTAAGTCTCCTTTTCAGATTTAACATACAACACTATCTATCTTTCTCTTCCTTACCACAGAATGTACTCTACCTTTTTTTCTGACTACCTACTTTTGCTTCTCCTGGTAACACCCATTACTATCCCTCCAACGAATAAGTACCATATCATTCCCTGTCGGATGCCCCCAATCTTACAGTACTGAGTTCTGTTAAACACTACTGGGCTATATTCTCTTCATTTCATGTTAAACATCCCATACGTATCCTCCATCTTCACTGCATTACTATATCCTACCACACTTAGCACTCTACTTCAGTTAATTACTCCTCCTATCTGTGTGTGTGCATGTGTGTGTATTATATATAGATATACCCACCCCAACAGTCCATAAGTGTAAATATTCCAACTAGAAACTCAACTTCTAGTCACAAAATAAACCCTAACATCTCACCCCAACCTCCTGTTACTTATATTTGTCTCAGGCAATGCTATAACTAGAAAATCTGTACATTCTATGTGACTGTTGTATTTTTCAACTCCAAAACTATGTAATCTTGTTAAATCTTGCATTTACCAATGAATATTTGCATGCTATGTATAAATCTCATACTTGATTGCTATTAATCTGTGGAGCTTTTCTCCCTGGGCCTCCACTGAAAATGGACATGTATCCAGTCAGACTCTCCCAGTCAACAAATGTAAAATAAAATAAAAATAAATAAATAAAATATATAAATAAATAGATATAGATATATATACAAATACACACATTCATTTTTCATCTAACAATCTCTACAAACGTTTACCAGTCTTACTCCTCCTGCTTCTCTGAGGTAATATCAAAGTCAGACAAGTCCATCTCCACTCTCCTGTATCTTGTATCCTAATCAATGTACAAAAGTAACCCAATTAATGTCTTCATTCCTTACATAAGCCTCATTTATTTGCTATCTCAGAATCATGGGTTATGGTTAACAATCCTTTACATCATTTTTCCTTGGTTACTACTATTTTTTAACCCCCAGATGAGGCATAACACAAGCAGGTGAAACTCTCCTTCTGTTCAAGTCACACTTAAATGTCCAGTTACTTGTTCCAACACACCCTAACACAAATAATTATTCTAAATGACTACTTGTAACCATTCCTTCCTACACAGATACCATGTTACATCTCACTGTAGCATATCTACCACCTCCCTTCTCATTCCTCAAACTAAATAACCTACTAAAAGAAATAGCTTCCTCCACAAATAGTATCAAAAATCTCATAATACTTGAAGATTTAATCTTACCCTATTTAGTTCCATTTCCAATATAACCTGAAAACTTTTCTAATACAATTCAACCTTACTCAGTTCATATCTCAACCTACCAGGTCCAGCCTCTGTACCTCTCACCACTCCCTTCTAGATCTCATAATAACAAGCCTTTTATCTCAAACATCACCATCCATCCACTATCTTTCATTGATCATTGACCTACTAGTCTTCATATCCATCATCCATATGCAAATGTACCCCCAAAGCTCATATCTTTCTGTAATAAATCACAGAATAATATTAACAAACTTAGATCCACTCTCTCCTTAACTAATTGGTCAGCTGTGTTGATGTCCTCTGACCATAACACTGCTGCAGAGCTACTCACCTATATACTGACTGACCTGAAAAACTCCTGCTGTCCTGTAATCTAAGGAGTATACAAACCTAAAATTAGTAACTTAAAGCTCTTCTACAACTCAGGGACAAGGCACAGTATTCTTAGAAAGGACTTTCTATTACTATAAACAAACAGCGTTACAGCCAGCTATGCAACCTTGCCAAGCAAGCTATTCTTCATCATAAAAGTCATTTGATGAAATCATACCAAACCTCACTAATAAAATCACCCAAAAACATCTAGAAAGAGGTCAGCCATGTTACATGATGGAAGTGCCTTCCTTCCATGAATTCCACATCCTCACAACTTTCTGCCTCTGATTTCCTTTCTCATTTCAGCATCCTTCCCAGCCCTTTCTGTAGCCAATCACAAACTGCATCAGACACTCCCACCTCCTCTCCATGCATCACCTTACTTTCACATGCAAAGACATCTACCCTCTAAACACATTAAACTTGATACCCTCCCCAGAATTGACAACCTTCATCTATGGCTTATTTATCACTGTAGAGATGACATCATACCCCCAATGAAACACATCTACACCCTGTGTATTACTCTTAATAATATGCCTAACAACTTGAAGAATGTTATTGTAAAACTTCTGGACACTCACAACATTCTTCTTGGAATGGACAAAGGTCTAATTACTGGAGCAATTTTTCTTGACCCCGCCGAAGCCTTTAATCTTGTTGATCACTCAGTTCTCAAGGGAAAAATCCACTAGAGTATATAAAAGGCAACAATGAGAAGGAATATATTGGAATTGCCCTCAAAAAACAAGAGACCAAAACAAATCCAAAAATGTAATGAAAAATTGAGCTTTCATTTGATAAGAACTTAATCAGAATTTAACATTATGTAGCTTAAATGCATTCAAAACCATGAAGTGAAAAACAGACACAGCCAATAAAATCATCCTCACAATTAAATACAATATAAATAATTAGTTAATTAACCTATAGTGCATTTCATTTCCTTTAAAAATATATATAGAAGCACCATAAAAATAGATGAACCATGAATTTAATAAAAAATTACATTAAATAGAACAAAAACAAAAATGCTCATAATTTGTTCGCTCTCAGTATTACAATACGGTTTAAAGATATATTTTCATTTAAATCAGGTGGGGAGTTGGCATTCAGTCTTAGTGGCCAAAATAATTCCCTTGACTCCAACCTAACTTCCCATAGACCACCTTTCTCTGTCCTTTACACTTTCTACAGTATAAAAAATAGAAAAAAATCTTTAAAATCAGGACATTTAATTGCATGCTTAAATAAAGCATTTTATTGATCTGTTTTCCTGATAGCTAGATCATGTTCATAAATTCTAGTTTTTAAGTGTTTTTCAGATTTTGCTATGTAGAATGCAGGACACGTAAGGCAATTTACTATATAAACAATACCTGATGTATTGCAATTGAACCTGCCATTGTTAATTAATAATTTTGGGTAAGAATCAATCATAATGTTAGGGCCATCATAAACAAACCTGCACTGACTGCAAGCACTACATTTTGCCATCCCATGTTTTTCACTTAAAGCACACCTCTTTTGACAATATCCTTGATATTTTTGCCCCTTGTGTATACTGCAGTGGGGTATTCCCCTAATTTATCCTTCAAGTTATATAACTCAGTCATAAATTTCCAGTTTTTAACAATCAAATCTTTGACAAATCAACTAGTAGTGCCAAAAGATAAGACTATAGTGTTTGAATGGTCCCTAACTTTACAAGTGTTATTGGGAAACTGACCTCTTGTCTAAAATTGGTTTATATCTTTCCTATTTGAACTTTTTTACTGAGGTCACCTAACCTCGGGGTAGGTTGTATCATCTTCATCAAACTGAATGTTTGGTGTATATGACTTGACTAAGAGACTTTCCTGAATAATTTCATAATTATCTCTACAACCTTCAGGCAAGGATGACTACAGTAAATGGGTCTGCCTGTTTGTACTACCTGGATGCTAGATTATAACAGTGATCATAAATGTCCCATTATTGTTCCTAAGTCCTTCATATGTGGATTACTAGGAGTAGCTGTGGCCGCTGGGTATTCTGTCACCTGAGAGTCAGTATAAAGTTAAGACACTGGAACCATAAAATTAAGCTGTTTTATCTTTTGAAACCTTCTGATAAAACTCTTACATAAAAATGACCACTGTATTCAGACTATGATGATTTATTATAAATTGTGGAATTCAAGTCAAATGATTTATATTAGGCTTATAGCTTTAAAATTACTTACATGGGCTTGTTTCCAGGCATGGCAGAAGAGTAATTGTCCTTAACACTGCTGTATGACCGTGCAATATACACACGGTAGAGCATGTAATATATCTGCATAAAGACTGGTGGAATCACATTAATGACTTACAATTTATTAAATAAATCATATCTGTATGACATTCTTGAATGTTGTCTTATGATTTATAGTATAGAAATAATGTCTTTGCCAGTGCAGAACTGTCTTCAATAAGTTTTACATTGTTGGTTTTAACACCTCTCTAGATATGAATTTTAACTGAATTTTTCTTGTTTTTTTGTTTTGCTCAGCCTATATATGAAACCTGGTTCATTCCCCTCTACACTGTTAGTTACACTTCTTATCCTGTGCTCGCCTTAGCTTTACTGGAACAGGTAAGTGATCCCACTGTTTACTATGTAGATTTAGTTTCTAAGAGAGATAATGTCAACAAATATGTCAAGTGGTATCTGAAGTGTCAAATAAGGCTTTCAAAACATGATTAGGACTCTACTAAATTTTTGACTTAACATTTGTAATATACCTTGTACTGCATAGAAATAGAGGAATGTCCTACTGCAGTACAAAAAAATGCAGATGGAGTAAAAGTAAAAAAGATATCAGGACTCCATTATAGATTGAGTCATGAAAAACTCTACCTGTAGACAATGTAGCTGACTACATCAAATACACATTCTCAAATATTCTTGACCAACTAACACCAACCTGTAAAAAAAGTGTAAGATAGCATGAAACCAAACAAGTAATGTGTCATTATGAGAGCTATTATGGAATACCTGGAAATTACATACATACATACAGTTTATTATCATAATATCGAATGTGGCTGCTCTGCACATGGAAAAACGAATTACAGATGTCTGAATTTCTGTGTTTGCCGACCATACCATATTCGAAAGTCATATCAGTGAATGCTACTGTGCATTCACTGATATGAACTCGAAAAACTGCACAGAGATCGTGGTAATGAGGTGTGGGATATTCATCCCTTTCTTCACTGTAGTACGATCTTGGAGTTAGAACATATAGTTAGCAGGGGGTGTGGGGGCCGCCTGCAAAGCCATGATGTTAATTATAGGAGTTTTACATTACTTGTGCTCCTATATGGCAGTCCTGGAACACCATTAACAAAATATTACCTTCGGGGAAAAGATCTCAACCTGACCCTTTTCTAGATACAACCAATAACATGAACATACATTTCTTTATCTTCCTTAATTAACCAACATGCTCCTTCAAATATAGATCACAGAAAAGAACCTGTGTATGGAATTTTATATTCAAAACAGTATGTACTCATTACATCAAACCACTAAGTCTATTGGCTTTTTCCCGGTAAGGGGTCGCCACAGCGGAACTCCGGTCCACTAATGATTGGCAGTAGATTTTTTATGAAACGCCGAGGTGCCAGCTCGATGCCCAACCTTCAACGAAGACATGCCCATTTACGCACACATGTCTTTTGAATGCTACCTAACTGCAGGGAGGACATGCAGACTCCACACAGAAGGCACACCCAAGCCAAGCCGAGAATCGAATGGGAGAACCCCTTGCTGTGAGGTAACAATGCTACTGCCGTACCACCGTGGCTTTACATTACATCAAAACATTATATTTTTAAATTATGCAAACTTCTCTGGCACATGATAATCTCCCTATTAAATATTTAAAAAAGCTACCAAAAGTATAGATTCTTCACCGAATAATAAGCCTTTATTGAACTCCTTTACAACATGACAAGCATTCGAAATTGCCATCTTCAGACCAGTAGTAATACTATTTCCACTACTTGAGATTCTAAAAAAATATGCACATAATCATCTTCTTACTCACACAACAAAAAACAGCTTAAGCATTCCTCAGCATGGCTAACACCCCGGACAAAGTTGCAGCTGTGTTTATTGACTTATCAGAAGCATTTGATATCATCTTGCATCAGCTACTTCTGCATACAGTAAACTACCCTAGATATCAGCAAAACCAGTATACTCTTGTAAGTAGTTACCTACAAGATAGATCTCAAGCCATTCAGTGACATCAAATGTTCTCAATTAAGTCTGTTTCAGGAGGAGTTGCTCAAGGATCTATCTTGGATGCATTTCTCTCTTCTTTAACACATCCATTAATAACATTCACAGAAACGTTCCCAACAGTGATTTAATGCAATACACAGATAATTCAGCCATGATCTGCTCAGAAGTCCACATTGCAGCACAGCAGGCCCTTTAGAGCTGAGAAATGTCTCACACAATCCAGTCCCAACTAATATAAAGTCCTAAAGAGATCATACTGTTCATTGCAACCACATTGAAAGAGCAAGGTAGGACTCTTACTGTTGCACCATTAAAAAACACCACTACTGAACAGGTAGAACAAGCTAAAGTCCTTAGTGTTATATAATAGCACCTTGGATGTGATCACTGTGTTGGCTATAAAATAACCAAAACATACAACAATTTAGCCTCTCTCTGTAAAGCTAAACCTTATTTAAATGAGCAAGCATGAACACTCCTTCAATCCTCCTCAATGCTTCCGCATTACTAGTTCATTTAAAAAACATACGCCACAGAGCAGAACAGATCTACAGTAAAACAACTAAATTTGCATCAAATTTCACTAACTGAGCACATTATTGCTTGGTTGGAAATTACAAATGGTTAAAGCTACAAAATAACTTTCGTAGAAGTTAGTCATAATACAATTCATAAACCAAATACCCTGGTCTACAAATGTTTGAATATATCACCTCCCTTGACTATTAGGATTATAGCAAAAGCAACTCATTTGTTCTGGCAAAATCCTATAACTCTGTAGAAGACAAGTTATGCTCAGCCTGCGCAACAAAACTATGAACATCTATGAACAATTCTGTGCCATTTGAAATAACCGCTAAAGCTAACATTCGAATATTCATGCAATGTCTTAAAACATGCCTAACAAATAATAAAAATTGCTCATGTATACAGTTTTGACTGCAGTTTAAACTATTAGTAGATATGCAACTCAACACATAATTCTACAACTATCAAAGATCACATCTGCCAAGCAAAATTCCCTCCTCTCCTGCTAATTTGTTTCCAGATGAATGTTAACTGTCTGTATTCTTCTCCATGGTTCACATTTGCTAAGTAAAATTGCCCTTCTGTCCTGGTAATTTATATTTTCACATTCCAAAACCATGGAAGCTTTAATCCACAATAAAATCCACAAAGATGAGCGCTTTCGTCTCCTTACAAGACTTCTTCAGATAAAATACACTTGTGCTGCCCTTGTTATTTATAACAATCATAAATAATTGCCAATAAAGTCTAAATGAAGTCTGAATTAAATCTTTAAAGACCCAGGGTCCATTTTCTTCCTATATAGTTGTTACAATACAGGGTTTATATATATATATATATATATATATATATATATATATATATATATATCTATGACCAAAATGTAGAAAACTGTGGAAAAAAATATATACTTATGTTAACAGTTAATAACATCCTTAGCTCTTCCAATTTCTAAAAAATGTACGCTAATATAACAAATAAATTCATACCTTCGTAAATTTAGCTACTAATACAGGCTTTATGCTCACATATTCATTTAAACCAGGAAAAATAGTAGCCCTTAATCTCAATTGCCATTTTAGTTCCATGTTTAATAATACATTTTTCAAGTCCCCACCTCTGTTGTTACATTTAACCATATCTAAAATGGCAAACTTATAACCTTTGAAGGACTGACATGAAACTGAGTGTTTAAATAATGCGTTAGTATCTTTGCCTTTTTTGATGTCATATAAATGTTCCCGTATTCTTTCCTTAAATACTCTTTCAGTTTTCCCTATATAGAATGCTTTGCTGAAGATGGTGATATACAGGGTGATGTTTATTTAGATGAACCTAGTCTTAAAGATATGATTTTTATTTTTGAAAAAAAACATTTTAAATACAAATGTTTACAAATTGATAATAACTATTTAAACTGTTGTATTAACCACAAGATAGTCCCACAGGGACTGAGGATGTACAAGTACCCCTTCGGTATTGAATATTCTGATTCAGTTATACAGGATTTTCACGGTTATTTCGATGAATGTGGGTTGGGGTTGATTTCTAAGCTTGTTAAAAGTAACGAAAATGTGTTAGTGAAATTAACTGGTGAGATTAATAGACTGAATGGTGACATTCTAAAAGATTTTTTGTTCAAAGAATATGAACAGTTATATAATAAGACTTTACATAGAACAGATGTCAGGATTCAAAAAATCTATTTAAGAAAACAAAAGAAGTTTATAAGAGACAAACAACAATACCGTATGGGAAAAACATATCCAGGCCCCTACCATTGGGCCAAACAGCAAAAACAAGAAAAAACAAAAAATTATTACAACCATTATGGTAATAAATTTCATGCTTTTGAGCAAGGAATTCATACAGAGGGGAGAAACAATGGATATGGTGATAAGACCAACAGGGGCCTTGATGAATTAGACTCATTTTCTGTAGTACAGGAGGATTTTTTACCCAGGAGATCAGAACGCCTGGCCGACAAAGCCAGACATCTCCCAAACCCGGACCATTTGACAGGTCAACATAGGATCAATACTGGATGGAAGAAAACAGTGACGAGGGACAGATAGAAATAGTTAGACATAGTGATGGGATAGTCACGGAATACAAAGGGTTCAAAATTTTCAACTATACTACACATACTTTGGAAAAACAACACTTTGAATTGTTTTTGAAGGGTTTCAAATTTGTAAAATCTAATTCTGGGGATATAGCTAACTCTTTGGTAGATTTAAAGTTATACCTTCGGAAGCTAAATTTGAAAATGATGTGTGGAAAGGATGTTGAAAAGAACAATAGTGTAAATAGAGGTCTTTATAGGTCTAGCACTTTCAACCCACCCCTCCATCCGGTTCTTATGATGTTTGAGAAAATAGCCACTGAAGAAATTTATGAGGCCTATAATAACAACAGAAATTTAAGGGGGGGACAACAACCTTAGTTATGTTGAAGTAAAATGACTTCATGATTTACAAAGGCAGGGTGATTTTCGAATCATGAAGCCAGATAAAGGGGGGGGGGTAGTACTTTTTGGTAACGAAGAATATAAAAATATGTTAACTAACATCCTATTGGACATGGATACTTATTCTTCCGCGTCCATCAATGAAATTCACATCGCCTATAATAGAATTGACTCCCTTTTAGAAGAGTATTTAATAGAAGAGAGAATTGATTACAAAACACATCAGTATTTGAGACAACTTCACCCTACGATTCCTAATTTTTTCGGTGTACCCAAAATACACAAATCTATCATAGAACCTCCATTCAGGCCTATAGTGTCGGCGAGGAACTCAAAAACACACCCTTTAGCAGTCTTTATAAATCATCATACGAAAGAAATAGTAGTCAGCACCCCACATCTCATTCGAGATTCATGGGATTGTTTAAGTAAACTTACCCATGAGGTATGGGCAGAAAACTATTGTTTCATAACTATAGACATCAAAGATTTATTTACAAGTATACCACGTGATGTGGGTCATGAATATTTCAGTGACTGTGTTTACAAATGTTCTTCCTTGTCTAAAGACAACATTCAGATTATCCTAGAACTTATGGAGTTGGTGTTGGACAACAACTACATAGGTTTTCAAGGAGAATATTACCAACAAAGAAGTGGGGTAGCAATGGGGGCAGCTTGTGCCCCCGTCTATGCAAACCTAGTTTTGTTAGAATGGGAGAAGAGATTTGTGTTTAATAGTGCCTTCCAGAATTGCATTAAATTGTACCTTAGATTTTTGGACGATATTTTTGTTATTTGGGAGGGTAGTCAACACACTCTAGAGACCTTTATGGAGTATTTAAACAAGAGTACCAATTTTTTATCTTTTACACACACAACTAGTATGGTAAGTGTAAATTATTTAGACATCACTATTGCTAAGACTTCAAAATGATATAAATCTAATATATATCGAAAGGACACCTGGTGCAACAGTTTTCTGCATTACAGTAGTTTTCATCCATGGGTCCAGAAAAAAAGTATTATTAAGGGCCATGCTGTTAGAATAGCAAGAATGACTTCAGATTTTAAAGATTTAAGGGCAGAGTTTATTTTCCTGGGTAAAAAATTTATTGAAAGGGGTTACCCCAAAGGTTTAGTTGGAGATGTATTGGATGAGGTATACAGAGGTTGGGGTACGAAATACATAGCACTTTTGGGGCAACCTTTAAGCGCAGTTAAAAAACAAAATAAGGAAGAAATAAATCACTTTCAGGGAGCATGTGTTACAGAATATAATACTTTCATGGAACTCTTCACCCAAATAATTAAAACTAATTGGAGTCTGTTGAAGGCAAGCAGAGAATTGTATGAGATAGTAGGCAACCACCCCACATTCATTTTTAAGACAGGAATGAATTTTAAAAGACTGTTTGAAAAAACAGAAAAACAGGATAAAATTAAAAAAGCGACCAGTATTTGTGGTAGCTGTAATTTTTGCCCATATATATATAGAGAGGATAGTATTGTTTTAAACAATGGATTAAACAGAATGATAAAATTTTGTAAGGGTAATTGTAACAGTAAGATGCTAGTTTATATGGCAGTCTGTATAGAATGCAAAGCATTCTATATAGGGAAAACTGAAAGTGTATTTAAGGAAAGAATACGGGAACATTTATATGACATCAAAAAAGGCAAAGATACTAACGCATTATTTAAACACTCAGTTTCATGTCAGTCCTTCAAAGGTTATAAGTTTGCCATTTTAGATATGGTTAAATGTAACAACAGAGGTGGGGACTTGAAAAATGTATTATTAAACATGGAACTAAAATGGCAATTGAGATTAAAGGCTACTATTTTTCCTGGTTTAAATGAATATGTGAGCATAAAGCCTGTATTAGTAGCTAAATTCTGAAGGTATGAATTTATTTGTTATATTAGCGTACATTTTTTAGAAATTGGAAGAGCTAAGGATGTTATTAACTGTTAACATAAGTATATATTTTTTTCCACAGTTTTCTACATTTTGGTCATATATATATATATATATATATATATATATATATATATATATATATATATATATATATATATATATACCCTGTATTGTAACAACTATATAGGAAGAAAATGGACCCTGGGTCTTTAAAGATTTCATTCAGACTTCATTTAGACTTTATTGGCAATTATTTATGATTGTTATAAATAACAAGGGCAGCACAAGTGTATTTTATCTGAAGAAGTCTTGTAAGGAGATGAAAGCGCTCATCTTTGTGGATTTTATTGTGGATTAAAGCTTCTACGTTTTTGACTGGTGACCTGGACTGTTTTTTTATTTTTCATTGGAATGGTTTTTGTGACATTACCTTTTGGTTCTTTTATGTTTGCTCAACTGTATCTACATATTTGTACAAACTAATATATATGCTACCTATCTGCTTTCTATACGTTCTTTAAGATAATCACATTACTTTTGTCCCTTTCATTGTCACATTTTATTTTTTTTACTATTTTTCTCACTGTGGAGCTTTTCTCTTGTCATAGATGGTCTAGATTAATAAAATAACAATACAAATTAATTACCCAACAATAAATCTGAAATAAATGTGATTGCTAGCCAGGAAAACGTTTGATAGGCACTTCATTAGGTTTGACTATAAGTAGCCAAGACAGGTCAAGTTTGGGCTGACTTCAAGTGACTATGTAAGAAAGCACCAAAAAGCAAAACTATTATACCAGAGAAAACATCTGTTTTGCCTACAACATCTGCCTGATGTTCGATGGGCCACCTCTACGAAAGTAACCACTAAATTAAAGTAGTCGAGTAGGAGGGTCTAGTGAATAATTATCGTGTAGTATAAATCGCATCACTGAAATTTATCTAAACTGTAGAAAGCGATATTGTAACATGAAGGTCTAGTACAGAGTTATTCAGGCATTGTAGAATTAGAATGTTTTACTACATTTTAGCACCAGGACTAATGTCCTTTTCATAAATTGCTTAGAGTCTGACTTTAAGTTCATCAGATAGTGTTCATTCAGTTATCAGAGTTTTGTGGTTAGGTAGGACTGTAAAGATTTTGTATAACATTGACGTTTCTGTCTCTTATATATATATATATATATATATATATATATATATATATATATATATATATATATGGGTCTACTGCTTTTAGTCGAATTACATTTGGTTGAAAATGATTTCAGGCAGCCCACTTCACTGAAAGCACATTTGACTGAAAGCTCATTTGTTCGAATTACATTTGGTCGAAAATGGAATATAGCCCCTGCCCCACTGCAGTGCGACCCTGGAGTGAGAATATAAAGTTAGGGGGTGTGTGGGGTGAATAGCCCCTCACATTTTGCAACCAGGTTTTACTGACGTTATATGTTTCAATATATTTTTATTGGATACACATGTATATAATAGTGCATAAACTGCAATTATGTGGGGGGCTACACCCTCCACACACCCCAATGTGGGGGGCTGTACCCCCCACACCCCCTTACTTAATATTCTCACTCCAGGGTCGCACTGCATTGGGGCAGGTGCTAAATAACATTTTTGACCAAATGTAATTCGACCACATGATCTTTCAGTGAAGTGGGCTGCCTGAAATAATTTTCGACCAAATGAAATTTGACTAAATACAGTAGATCCAGATATATACATATATGTGTGTATATATATCTATATATATATATATATATATATATATATATATATATATATATATATATATAAAATTTTGTTTTATATATATATATATATATATATATATATATAAAATGTAGTTTTATAAGTATATATGAATAAATATATATATATGTAATTTTCTTTCGGCAAACAAAGGGTGTGGCGATGGGGAACAGTTGTGCCCCTTTGTTTGCCAATCTTGTCATGTACAAATGGGAAGCAGAGTTTGTTTTTAAGTCCCCCTACAATGAGTATTGGTCAATTTATCTTAGATTTTTGGATGACCTTTTTATTTTGTGGAAAGGGGGTGGAGTTCATGAAAGGTTTTTGAACTACTTGAATGGAGTATGTGATTATTTCAAATTCACTGGGGACAGTGGGAAATCAGAGATTAACTATTCAGATGTTAAGTTAATGAAGAAAGAGAGGTCCAACTATTTTGTTTCAAGTGTATATAGAAAACCAACATTTTCTAACTACTATCTCGAATTTTCAAGTAGTCATCCAACTTTTGTTAAGAGGAACATTGTGGAGGGGCAAATGGTACGGGCTGCCCGCATGTGTTCAAATTTTTATTTGTTTAAAACAGAGTTGGATAAACTGGTGAATATGTTTCAGGCTCGGGGCTACCCACTAACTTTTATTAACACTATTAAGGACCAGATATGTTGTTATTATTATTAGGTGAAGAGGAAGATATGAAAAATTACAATATAGGTGTTGATAGGGATTTCACACAAACTATGGTTTTAACTTATGGAGAAACATCACAGGGAGTTAAAGATATCATCAAAAACAACTGGGTGATGTTTAAAGGGAACACGGATTTATTGAAAACTCTTGGTGATGGCCCTCGTTTTACATATCAGGTCAACCGAAATTTAAAGAATTTATTGGAAAATCCAATTGTAGACAAGAAATGTTTTAGAAAAGGTACTTATAAATGTGGGGCCTGTGATTATTGTAGGTACATCACCGATACTTCAACTGTCTTTCTTGGACCTAATAAAACAGCTGTGGATTTTTTTGCAGGTACATGTACTTCTCAGGGATTAGTTTATTTAGCTGTTTGCCAGGTTTGTGGTAATTTTTATGTTGGAAAAACTGAAAGGCGTTCGAGTAGGAGAATCTACGAGCATATGTACAGTATTTTAAAAAAGGACGAAAACAATGTTTTGTACAAACATATTAAAACTAATCAACCTGACCACTATTTTAGGTCTAGAATTTTGGAAATTGTAGGTAAGAACTTTAGGGGAGGTGATTGGGGGAACCAATTGCTTCGGGCTGAAGTTAGATGGCAATTGAAACTAAACGCTACGGTTGCTCCAGGTTTAAGTGAACATATTAGTTTGAAACCTGAATTGAAACATCGGGCAACCCATTTTTGATTTTGTTTTTAATGTACTAACATTTCTATCACCTTGACAACTTCTACTTATTTCAAATAGTTTTTATGGAGTTTAAAGAGCTTTTAAAGAATCATAGTTTTTATGTGAAGTTTAAGTTTTAAGATTAGAATTGCACTGTCACTTTAATTCTGAAGGTTTTATTTAATTGAAGGTACTAGGGATATATATAAAAATGATGTCATTAACCACTTTTAATTGTTCTGATGAAGTCTATCGACGAAAGCGCTTGACCTGTTTTATTCTTGTGGATTTACTTTTGTATGGTGAAGATCTGTTTTATTCCTGTGGATTTACTTTTGTATGGTGAAGGACCATATGCGGATTGAATAAAAGTGTTTCTATTACTGGTCGTGTGTTTTGGCTCAAAGAGTGGTTGCTGGCTGTTATATATGTAATTTTATTTATGCAGTAAAGCTCTCATGGAGCTGTCTAGCTCTTCAGTCCAGCTTGGTCAATTTTTGTAATGTAGAGTTTTGATTTGGTGAACACACTCGGTCTTCTAATGGTAACGACATCAAAAAGTGAAATTCTGTCTACCATGCTAAAAAATGTTTTCTTCAAAAGTTAGTGGGACTGGGGAATTAGCATGCCCTCTCATGCAGTGATCTTATAGCTGGCTACATTATTGACATAGGTACATGGATGATGTCAGCTCTATGAGACAAAGGATATCTTTGTGGTTTTTACATAGCCCAAGAAACTGTCTGCAACTGCTCTAGGTTTTGATGATGCAGATGTCCTGTTGTGGTATTTCCTTTTTTGTTAATTGTGTCCCTGCATTATTATTCTACTAAAAAGTATAATCTTGACATTGCTTTAGTGATAACTTTCAGCATCATATGATCATAGGCATTTGCCCTAGAGTCTTTTTAAGCCTTGTCATTTAGCCATTCATAACACGATTTTCCCATTTATCAGTGCCCATGGACTACATTGGCTTTGGTATATAGCTGTACCTTAGGGCATCTACAAGCTGCCCCTGTCCATAAGGGGCACAGACAACAAGCCAGTGATGAATTTGTGATTTCTCATCCATTGGTCCAAATAGCATTTGAATGGGCTTAGGGAAGAGCTCTGCTTCACATGAATGTGGACTCTAAAGGGTAAGTTATGCATAGGTCATCTCTCAGTAGTTTGTATGAGGCTGGGTACAGGGATAGAGTATTGAGGCAGTCTGCAGAGGACATGTTATTTATACCCTGAATTCTCTCAGTGAAGAACTTCTGTGGCTGCTCCAGCTGTTGCAGATGCCTGGTCAGTTATATGCCGAAGGGTACATTGCACATGATTATTGGTCTAATGAGGGCTGAGTATAGTGGGACTATGATCTCCCAAGATCTGGATGCCATGCTATTACTATGAGCTATGTAGAAAGATTTTTCTCACCACCATGGACACATGGTGATCAAAGTTCAGGTTACTGTCAGCCTGAGTTCCCAAGTCCCGTACCACTGGATCTACTCTTAGGGAAGTGTTATCAATGTTCTCGAAGGGAACAATTATACATTTTTTTTTTGCATTGAGTTTTAGGCCATGGCACTGGCACCAGTTATTTCTCTGTGTCAGACCCTCCCGGAGGATATCTACATCTTTCAAGGATTCAATGAGTGCACCCAGCTTGCAGTCATCAACAAATCTGGTTAGCCAAAGAGAAGTATATTCCAGACAGAAGAGGTTGCAGTACCAAGCCCTGTTGGACAGCACTAGTAACAGGTCTCTTGGTGGAAGTGGATTCCCCCACCTTAACTTTGTGTCCTATCCATAAGCCATTTTGTTATCCAATGGGCCACATAGGGATTTATGCTTAAATTCTGAGTTTGTCTATAATACCTGAGTGAGTTATTATGTCACATGGCTTTGCCAGGTTGAGGTTGGCAGTATTCACCATTTTGCCTTCATCCATGACTCTAGTGACCTTCTCAAAGAAGTCCACCAAGTTTAGTAGCATGACCTGCTCTTGACAAAACTGAACTGGAAGGTCCAGTGTTTGAAGATTTCCTATGTCTTTGTTTATCAGGTCCATGATAATGCATTCCATGGCCTCTCATATATAACTCGTCAAACTTATGGGTCTGTAGTTCCCTGGGTCTGTTGACGTTCGCCCTTTGTGTACAGGAATGACTGTTGCAGTCCTCCATTCCTTTGGGAAGAAGCCTGTCTGTGGGCTGTGGCTGAATAAAGATTCTGGTAGGCCTGACAAGTCATGTTTCAAGCTATTTAGGAGGTATTCTGGGATATTATCAGGACCCAATGATGCAGCAGTTTGAGCTTTCAAGAGTGCAGTGAAGACTTGTCCTTTAGTGATAACTGGGGAGAAATGGTAGAGAGCATTTCCTGGGGACTACCTGGGGGTTATAATGGGATGAAATTGGAGCTAAATTTATCAGCCAACAAATTTTGTATATTCTCCAGTTTGGTATATGAAGTTCCATTTACTATTTGTTCAGCACACTATTGGGTGCTCCCCTTCAGGTTGCATACGTAACTGAAAATGCCATATGGTCATCCTTAGCCTGGGAGGCTATTTGTGCCTTGAAGTTGGCTTTGAAGGACTTAATTAGTCCCCTGAATTGCTTATTGCTTGTTGAGATTGAGGAGGGATTTTTTTTTTCTCTGTTGGGCATAGTCCTTCCTATAAGGCTCAGATCCTGCAGCAATTCACAGTTCTCTCTCACTATTGTGATTAATGCTTACAAGACTAAGACCCCCCAGACCAAGTAAAAACAGTTCAAATACAGTAGAAATTAAACAAATAAGGCTCAGATCCTGCATCAACTCACAATTTTACCATTGCTGTGAGGGATGCTACAAGACTAAGGTCCTAGGCCAAATTAAAATGCAAACAGCTGACTTTTGGTTTAAACAATGAAAAATACAAAAAGAACAATTCACAGTTCTGAATAACACTCTGAATACTGCAGCGTACACTAATTTAAATTTGTATCCAAATTTTTCTTTTCCATAATCAGAAACTGCATTGATTTAAGAGAACACAGATCAACTAACATAATAATACAAACATTTGGCCAGATTTATTAACAGCTACACTAAGTGTAGACGATCTGTATTCAAGAACATCCCTACCACATTTTTTGTGCATTCTAGTCACTCAGAAAGATTCCACTAAGTGTACATGTAGTCTTCATTTTCTAGTAACCTTTATGAATCCGTCTTGATATTTAAGGCTGCAAGAAAATAAGTAGAAAAACTAAAATTAGGAGGAAGAAGGTGTCAGTTATGCTTGTGTTGTCTGTTCACTCAAAAAGGTGTGGACTTAGGGTATGCATTAATGACCCCCAGGGATTGTATAAAAATGTACACAGACAACAAGATTACCACAGAAGGCTAAAAAATTAAATTTGTTATGCATTCCTGAGTATTACATGTTTACATAATATCATCTCCTAGTGCAAATACATTTCACCAGGTCTGTATGCAGGAAGTCTTTTGTATCTAGACTCATACAGTTCAAGCATTGCAGTCAATGTTGCTAGTATGATAAATCAAGAATGAATACAAAATGAATGCCATAGAAGGGAGTACAAGATTCTTTGCAGCTAGGCCTCCAAAGTTCCCTCCAGCATGTTTTGTTTATTGTGATGACAAGGTTTAGATCCCTGGAGCATGTGGCTCTGAGGGATTGGGATTTCTTAGCATGTCCAACAGCTCTGGGTTTGACATGGCCTTGTATGTTAAGCAGAGATCGCCTCTGAGTAGATGATATGTGTAGCTGGTGTTTTTAAGGCGGTCAGCGTAGGGCATCTGCTTTAGGCCTGTGATTCTTTGGAGACACAAAGGGAGATATGGAGCTATAGCAGCAGGCCTAGAGACCACCTGCAGGTCAGCTGGAGGGCACACAAAGGGAGCCAAACAACAATTGTCTACCTAATTTCTAGAATGATTAACAAAATAGGGTCATTCAGATATGTTAAGTTCAGATAGATTCTCAAAGCCCAAGAACAGAGATGGTTCCAGAACTGTAGAATAAAACAACTCATCAACTTCCTACATCCCTGCTAGGTGTTGAAGTAATTCTGTCCTACTAGGCTTTGAGTAAATGGAGAATATGGTGCCATCTGAATGCAGTGTTAAGCACAATCAACGTTACCACTAAATGACATACCTTTAAAGTCCTTAGCTATTGTTGCTATGGATACTCATTTAAAATGTCAGGACTTGCAAAGTCACTTCATGAAATGAGGACACTGATGACTGAAAATCTGGATTTATGTTTATTAAGTCTGAGATTGCCATTTCTTGGAATTTCTTGGAGTTGGAATATTTAAGTTTGGTAGGTGTGAAGGGCTTGCCTCCACATCGGGGTGTGCAGGGATGCTAACTCCCAGCAAAAAAACAAGCTTAAAGGAGAAGCGAGAAGTTCAATAGTCACTCTTCTCCTACATTTTTTGGTCTTCTTTTGGTGTTTTGGGACCTGGCATTGTGAGTTCCAACATTTCAATAGGAAGCCATTCGTTTGAGAGAAGTTCATTTTGTGATAGGCTCTATTTCCCCTGTGACCCTGAATTGGAGTAAATGGATACATAGAGAATAAATAAATAAGTCAAGCAGTCTATTTTTCGCCACTGTCAGTGTTCATTGGGAGCTACACGTGCTGTCAAACCGCTGCTGCTTGTGACTGCATTGGATTTGTTCATTTATGGTTTACATATTTCCATTGTTTATTGAATTCCTCTCCTATTATATTACAGTTTGTCTTATTTTAAATTTTTGTTTTATTTTGTCTTAGGGTTTTAAAAGTTCTTGCCTAGGACCAGATCAAAAAGACTGTTTTTCCATTTGCTGATTACAAAGGAATTTATTTAGTTAATATGAGAGAGGAACTAAAAAGCAGACATTCTTATTTAGGGTAAGCAGAGCAGGGAGGGGTTTAGGAAGACAGGAGCACAGGAAAAGTACTAGGCAAGCAGTCACAAAGATCACACAGTGCCTAACCATATACACCTTTAAGATGATACACTTAAAAGTTTGTATCTCCCTTTCCAAGAACTTACTAGTGCCTCCCAAACTGAGCAGGCTGCACATGACAGTGCTGATGTTCATTGGTGTATTTAGGGCCCTTGTGCGGATATTTGTGGACACTGACATTGCAAAGAAAGAAAAAGTGAAAATAGAACCGAGTCTTTCATGGCTCAAGCAGCAAGACAGAGGTCACCTAAGAGCCCATTAGCTACCAAGTATAATGAGATTTCTGTTAATTTATTGGGATAGTTCAGTGATTGAAGGACTTTGATTTTCTTGGTAAGATGTCTATGGGGTCTTTCTAATTGAGCAATAAGCTTTGATTTATACATACCAAAGGGGTTATTGTATTCAGTGATGGATCTGATGAGGGAAGACTACAGTCATAGAATGATGACTCTGCAAAAGATATTCCCATGAAATTTACCTGGGCCATGTAGAAGTATTTCCTTAATAAATATGCAACATCCACAAGGTACTGTCCCCTTTGTAGTGGCACCTTGCTGGTCTCATTCATTCTCTAAGAGCTGCTTAAAATTTCTCCCTGTCCTATGAGTGAAGACAGGTTCATTCATAGGTAGATACTAGGCTATTGGCCCTAGGCCCTATATAAGCCTAGCCAAAAAGGTACCCTGGCTTTTGCCACCCAAGAAAATTATTTTCCTGAGCCCCTGTTGAGCAGAGCCACAGAAGTGATCCCTGGGGTGAATTTCCTATTTCCCATCCAATCATCAAGATTTTTCTTGAAGAGTGCTAATGAGGAACTCTGTTTGACATAGATAGGAGTCTGTTCCAGAGTATGGGAAGTCTCTGGGACAGGAATCTATCCCTCCGGCATGTTCTGTTTATTGTGGTGACAAGGTTAAGGTCCCCAGAGCATGTAGCTTGGAGGGATTGGGATTTCTTTAAGTGGAGCATGTCGAACAGCTCTGGGTTTGACATAGCTTTGTATGTTAGGCAGAGATTGTCTCTGAGTAGATGATATGCGACAAAGTAAAGTTGGAGTTTTTTGAGACGGTCTGCGTAGGGTATCTGTTTGAGGGCCAGTAATCCTCTTTGTGAGGTATTTCTGTGGCCTCTCCAGTTGTTGTAGATGTCTTGAGAGGTACATACCAAAAGGGGCGCTGTACTCTATAATGGGTCTAATGAGTGATGAGTAGACGGGAACAATGACCTCTTTTTTTCTGGATGAGAAACCTTTTGTGATGAGGTGTGCCACGTAGAAGGATTTTCTGACCACTGTGGCAATGTGATTATCAAAGGAGAGACTACTGTCCACCTGTGTCCCAAGGTCTCTTATCACACTTTCAGTGTTAGGTAGACTACCACCTATGTGGTAGTTCATGGGTACAGAGTTTTTACAAAAGGGGATGACAGTGCACTTTTTGGCATTGAGCTTCAGGCTTTGACACCAGGCATCTGTCTCAGTGAGGCCCTTTTGTAGGATGTCCACATCGTTGGGAGTTTTGATTATGGCTCCCAGTTTGCAGCCACCTGCAAACTTCATTAGCCAAAGACCTTCTGTGTTAGCCTGTACTTCAGAGAAGTATATACCAAACAGGAGAGGACCCAGGACTGAACCCTGTGGTACTCCACTTGTCACTGGTCTGAAGTCGGATTTGGAGTCTGTTACTTTCACGGTATGGGTTCTGTCTGTGAGCCAGTTGGCAACCCATCTTGTGACATACGGATTTATACCTAGTTTAAGTGAGTTTATCTATAATTCCAGAGTGGGGGATGGTATCAAAAGCCTTGGCGAGATCTAGATAGGCTGTGTGAACCACCTTACCCTCATCTATGGCTTTGTTGACTGCTTCAAAGAAATCTATCAGGTTTAAGAGAAATTATCTGCCTTTTACAAACCCAAACTGAGTGGGGTCCAGAGTTTGGAGATTACCAACGTCTTTGTTTATGAGTTCCATGATGATACGTTCCATGGCCTTGCAGACCAGGCTCGTCAGGCTAATGGGGTGGTAATTCCCGGGGTCCATCATGGCTCCCCCTTTGTGGAGTGGGATAACCGTTGTGGTGTGCCATTCAGTGGGCACAAAGCCTGAGGTGAGGCTATGACTGAATATGGTACTTAGGTGGGGTGCTAGTTTGTTCTGTAGTTCATGTAGAATTCAGCCTGGGATATTGTCAGGTCCCATGGATGCTGTGTTCTTGGCTTTGGAGAATGAGTTTTTTACCTGTGCAGCCGTGATTACAAGAACTTTGTATTCTTCCAGTATAGAGATGGGCCCTCTAGGGGGTGAGAGGGGGTTAAGTTAGCACTGAACCTATCTGCCAGGATGTTGGCAATATCAGTTGGTTCTGTATATTTAGTGCCATTGTGCTGTAACTCAGAGCAGATCTGAGTTTTGCCATTGAGATTTTTGACATAACTATAGAATGCTTTGTGGTTTTCTTTCAGTGGCAATTTTGTTTTCGTAATTAGCTTTGGAGGATTTTATGAGGAATCTTAGCTTCTTACTGAGGCTGACCAGGGTGCTTCTCCAGTCATGGGATTTTACGTTTTTTTTGCAACAGTTTCTTTCTTCTGTTGTAGAGTTTGTTTATTGTAGAGGACCACCTGATTGGCTTCCTTTTTTTGGAGTATAGCATCTTGGTTCTGTTAGAGATAGCACGATCCATGCACTCGCGTAAGTGCTTATAAAGTGCATTTGTGTAGGATTCAGCAGTCGTACCTCTATTGTCTGTCTGCATAGGTGTCATGAAGTTTGCCACTTCTGTCTTAAGAAGTGTGAAGTTGGCTTTGGAGAAGTTATTTACAGTGGTTTCCCTAATGGGGAGTGGGACAGGATGTGGATGTTTAGGGTGATTAGCTTGTGGTCGGATCTGACCAATGAGGAAGTGACCTCTGGTGTGGAACACTGGTCGCCCATGTTGGTAATGACCAAGTCTAGGATATTGCTGCCCCTGGTGGGGGTGTGAATAAGTTGATCCAAGGCACTGGAATTTATGAATTCCAGAAAACGTTGAGCAAAAGATTTGGTACATGAGTAGTTTTCCCAGTTAATGGTGGGGTAGTTGAAATCACCCATTAATAGGGTGTTGGGTTGTACCCTAATATTTTCCAGTGTATCAAGAAATGAGGAGTGGGAATCCTAGGGCATGGTGGGGGGGGTCTGTAGCAAGCTACAGTTTGGATTGCGGTCTTGCCCAGAGTTAGTTGCACTTGGGTAATTTCGGATGCATTATCCTGTGCAACTAGCCTGGAGGTGTGGATATCCTTAATGAATATGGACACGCCTCTGCCTTTAGTGCTTCGGTCCGGGTTAGGTGGCCGAAAGGTGTGGTATAAATTATTGCCTGATAATACAAGGGTGCTCTCTGGAGCTTTGAACCCGGTCTCTGTCACTGCACAGATGTCGATGTTCTCCATTTTAAGGAGTGCCTCGGATGAGTGCATTTTGAGGTTTAGACTTCTAGCATTGAGTAGCATTATCTTCAGATTTTGCTTGCTTGTACCTGTTACGGTGGTGAATTTGTCATTTGAACCTTGCCTAAAAAAGGCATTATATGGGTGGCAAGAGCCTTAGCCAGTATCCAGAATCCCAAGGGCGACAGGTGCAGGCCATCTCTGGCAAAGCATTGTGCTCTGTCGATTATGTCATCCCAGGCAGACAAATACTGGATCCCCTTAGAATGACACCAGAAGCTTAGCCAATTGTTGAAGTCAACCATTTTGTCCTTGTACTGTGGTATCTTTCTGGGTGATGGCAGGATGCTACTGAGGGCTAGGGTCATACCTGCCTGGGCTACAAGATCGGAGAGCTCCTCCATGTCTCTTTTCATGTAGTCCAGGGAGGTATGTCTCAGGTAATTCACACCAACATGGACAATGACAGCGTCATATTTGTACTTGTTGTGGAGTGACCTGAGTGCGTGCATTATGTGGCGGATCCTGGCACCCAACAGACAGCTGACAGTGACTTTCTCCTTGTTTAGCCTGGTGAGTGGAACATCAGTATGCCTGACTATAGAGTCACCTTTGACTAGAGTGTTGGGTACGTTGTTATGCCTTATGGGCTGTGGTTGAGTGGCACACTGAGATTGTGGGCTATGTGCCATTTGGGTTGTGTTGAGGGGTGGAGTTTGCTTGTGTTTCGGCTTTGGAAGTCCCTGTTGCTTGGGCAGGTTTTTATTGAGAGCCTCCACGAATGTAGGTGTGTGTTTTGCATTTCTATGTGTGTGTTTTGGTGGTGTAGATTTTGAGGAACTATGTGATGAGTGTGGTGTGATGCAAGTGTTTACCTTCTCCTCTTGACTGTCTATTCCAGTCTTGGGTCTAGAGAGCTTTGCTTCCAGTTTGGCTATATAAGTGCATCTCTCACAGGTTGTAGTGTTGGGTGGTAGGAGGAGAGGGTTGTCTGTGTACATGAGGCAATTGCTGCATTGCCCCAAGATGCCCAGATTCATCAGGTAGACAGGAGAAAACACCGGGAGCTGACCCTTAGACATGCCTGGATAGGTGCTTATTTATTAAGTACTAAAAACTGCTTTCCTAGACTTCTGCGGTGGTGCAGTGGTAGTGTTGTTGCCTCACAGCAAGAGGTTCTCCGGTTCAATTCTCGGCTTGAGTGCGCGGAGTGCCTTCTGTGTGGAGTCTGCATGTCCTCCCCATGGTTGGGTGGGCATTCGAAAGACATGCGTAAATGGGCGTGCCTTTGTTGAAGGTTGAATGTCGAACTGGCACCTCGGCGTTCATGAAAATCTACTGCCGATCATTAGCGGGCCGGAGTTCCGCTGTGGTGACCCCTAACCGGGAAAAGCCGAAAGACAACAACAACTAAAAACTGCTTTCCTCTAGACAAGTAAGGGAAGTTTAGTGCTGTAGTAATTTGTAGCTTATTTAGTGCTTACAACGAGTTCTAAATAAGTGCTGAGCTGAAAGAAACAGATTTGAGTGCTGAAACTAAAAAATTGGCTAGGTTTAAGAAACAAAATTAAGCTAGAAGGCTTCTCTCCAACACAGAAAGATTTGGGGGCTCAGAAGCTTACAAATAGTCCTGGATACAGCAAATATATATGTGGACTAGAGTACTTACAGGAAAGGCAGGAAACAAACTTAGACATTTTTTTCCCCAAATGCTCTCTTTGCACACAGTAGGCATGCCTAAAATCAGAATATGACCTCACTGCACTCAGTTGACTGAGCAAATGAGATGGGCCCAGAAGGAGTATCCAAATACAAATTTACAAGAGGGGCATGCAATTTCAAAGCCACCAAGATTAACACCAAAACAAGAACAGGAGAGGGGGTGGGGACTAACTGTAGAGACAGAGAGCCACACTTTTCAGTTCAATTAATATTCAGTAAGAAACAAAAACACAGAATGCAGTACTATATGAAAAAAGTGCAGATAAAAGTGTACTTAAATTCACTTATACGTCCAGTTGATTCCAGGCAGATCTTAGCCAGCCAAAGCTCAAGTATTTAGCCAAATGTGGTGGAAACATAATGATCAAATGAGAGACGATTGTCCACATAAGTATCCGAGTCTCTTATGACTGTGTCCATCTGAAGAAGAGTAACTTTTAAAACATATGAGGTGGGAACAGCTTTTTTAATGAATGCTGCTATGCTGCATTTTTTTATACATTTACCTTGAGACTATTTTCAATTTACCAGCTACATGAATACTGAAGTCCTTCCTGGAGCTGTTTAGTATCAGTACATGAATGGATAAATGTGCCCAGCTTTCAGTCATTGGCAAGCTAAGTTAACCACACTTCTTGGATATTGGACTGAACTTCTGCAAAATAAATGCCAAACAGGCCCAGCACTGATCCCTGCTGCACCCCACTAGTTACAATTTTAAATTCAGAGAGGGTACCAGTAAGAGTCCTCATGTCAAGGATCCAGTTCTGCCTTGGCACCTAATATCATTTCATGGAACTCTTTAGTTGTTCTAGTTTCTGCCAGGCACATTTCTGGACTAGACATATATGCACTGGCTGCTTTTGAGCCGTACATACTTAATTTTCCACAGAGGCACAGCTTCCTTCAGGATTAACCGCATGTTCATACCTGAAGTTGTTTCTGAGCTGAACTTAAATCAGGTTGTCAGCTGACAGATATTCTATCCAGAATGATCTAACAGGTCTGAGAAGCTGCCAAATGCTGCTGCTGTTCACAGGAAGTTGTCCTATCCAGGAAGATGCTGGTCCATCACATAGTATTGTCAGGCTGTGGTGTAATTTGCAAAAGAAAAGTAAAGAAGAAATTTTGCCAAGCAGTGACGTCTAATGGCAGGCTTACTGCATGTTCATTTTTTCCAGTAGTAATGGGAAATCATTGTTTCCATGCCAGTGAGATAACTTAGTAGGGCAATCCGGCCCTCAGTGGCTTTCTTCTATAGTTATCTATAATGTTTCCCTTGACATTTGTGGAACAGCAATTTGGTCATATTTCACAACTTAAGTAAACAATGGATGCTTATCCTAGGGTACTCACTCATCTTTTGGCAAAGCTGTCTTACACAAATTATAGATCTGATATCTATTGAAAAAAGGTTCTTCCCTCAGCAGTGAACATACTGCACAAATAAAATCTCATGGATCCACTCTGATGGCGAATCTTATGGCGTGTAACTTGTATAACTATACTTTCAAAATAAAATGGCTTCAAAATAATTTATTTCCTAAGTCATTCGAGTTTGGGCTACCAACTTTTCAAATGCCCAAAGTGGGATTTTATTTATAGAAATGTTAGATTTTGCAGGACAAAACATACCTGCTGCCAGTACAAAGGAAACAACTTCACTTTTTTGCCAAAATAAAAGCTTATTCTTGTAGTATTTCAGTCACTTATGCTGTTTCATATAACGTTTTGGTGTTTCAGATACAAAATAACTGTTTTAAAGAGAACTTAGCAAATATTTTTATCCTAAAATTGTCAGGACATTTGACATTTTTTAGTTGTTTTTGCAGGAAATAACTGCCCAAATAGGGACTGTTCTGCAAAAAGAGGACAAGTGGTAACCTAATATTCTACTCTTATGTTTATATCAACTATATATCTACAAGCCACTTGATGTGAAAAGATTTCATTCATATTAGAATTTTGCCATTATGACAGGGTAGAGCTGATTTACTAGATTTTGGGTGTCACTGTTTATAGCACAATGGATTCAATACAATGTTGATTCTTCATGCTGCCCAGATTTTAACACTTTCAGATTACAGTGTATTATACCATGATCCCCCCAAAACGTGCACGCTGATTGGCCAGCGTGCCCATTGTAAATCGAGTTATACTAATGGAAAAAGGTCCGGTCGCCCGGACTTTTTTCCGTTAGTATAACTCGATTTTTTAAAACACTGTCTCGCTATGTTAAATGGGTTTAACATAGCGAGACAGCTTTAAAATAAGCAACGGAGATCTCCGTTGCTTATTTTAAAGCTGTCTCGCCATGTTAAACCCATTTAAAATAGCGAGACAGTGTTTAAAAGCAACGGAGAAAGCAAGATCTCTGTTGCTTTTTTAGTCTCGCTATGTTAAATGAGTTTAACATAGCGAGACAGTTAAAATAAGCAACGGAGATGTCCGTTGCTTATTTTAAACTGTCTCGCTATGTTAAACTCATTTAACATAGCTACAAAAAAGCAACGGAGATCTTGCTTTCTCCGTTGCTTTTGCTCAACTCTGATGTACTGCGCAGGCGTGCAGTACATCAGAACTGCCGCGGATGCCGGACATCTGCGGAAGGGCAGTAAACAGGCATTATACTATGCCATTATTTAAGAAAAGTAATAGTTTCTTTTCTTAAATAATGTCATGGTATAATAGCAATAACCCACGCCTGGGTGTGGGTAATGCTAAATTTACCCACAGTTGGCTTTGTTTGGTCCCGAGGGCGAACGCCAACCGTGGGTAAATTTAGCATTACCCACACCCAGGCGTGGGTTATTGCTATAGTACATCACTGTGATAAGCTTGCTGGGAAGATAACAGAGTTCTAGACAGGACCATGACAAATGAGGAATGTATGATTTGGTGAGCCATGATTTACTGTTTCTGTTTTGAATAATCAGGTATATAATGAGAAGACCCTCTTAGGAACTATAACCTACTCTGATATGTTAGAACTGTAAGGTAGGTTATATTTAGTTTAGGGGTGGACCACTTAGAAAACATAAATAAATAATTTGATTAAATAGCTTTGGTGAAGTGTATTCCCCCAAACTATGTTCAGTCATTTATAGGCTGACAATAGTGTACGGTTTACCTTTGATATATACTACATGAGAAGAATAAAACAATTTTATTCAATCCTGAGATCCCTCCCTAAGAATACATACTGCTTAGAATTTAAAATGGTGCCAGATCTAAGCTTTTATTCACAAACTAACAATCAGCTGAGGGGCTAAACATTTTATTTTTACTTTTTATGTTTGTTGGCAGGATGTCAGTGACAAGAAATGCTTGCAGTCTCCTGAACAGTACAAGGTGGGACAACGGGAAGAGCTGTTCAACAACAAAATGTTCTTTCTCATCTTTTTGCATTCTGTACTGACTTCCTTGATGTTGTTTTTCATTCCATATGGAGCATTTGCCAAAACATCCGTGTCTAATGCTGCTTCAGCCTTGGACTATCAATGCTTTTCACTTACTATCAGTACAGCTGCTGTGTTTACAATGACCATTGAGGTAAGAATGCAATGGTAAATTATTATGTTTTTTTGCATCACCTTGTGGATATTATACACATTGGTCTTTTCATTTCCAGCTGAGGCAAATACTAGCAAATGAAAATATACAGAGCTGTGCAGTGCAAGTGATAGTTCTCCCCTGTCCCTGATCTTGCAGAACACTCCTTAATTTGTATCATACTTCTCTCTCTTCTTCATACGTTTTCTGGTTTTCTGGCAAACTGTTGAGGATTACAGTTATTAAATAATAACAGACACTTGAGTTAGAGACTTCACATCCTTTATAAAATGCGAGATAATTAATGCAAAACCTGTTATACTATGTTTCTAAGTATATAAGAGCAATATTTAAAATCTGTCCTTGATTTTGGATCTTTGTACCCCGTTATTATCGACTTTGTCCCCTACTATTTAGCTAGTATGGTGCAAAATACTGAATCCTGATAGTGGCTTCCATGTAGAATGACTCTGATTGTATAATACATATTATTATTATTATTATTACCAATATTATGCATGATATTCTTAAAAAAACATGCTTTTATAAATGACAGAACTTACAATGAGCATTTTGGGTATTACATGATGTTGCTGATTATTGAAAACAAATTTGCTTGCTGTAAACTGCTCACTACTATCTCAGAATAACATCTCTCTTTCATTGTATCAGTATACTATTTCTTTTAGGATTTTGCGGGTTTACTGGGGCTTTCTTTTGTGGCTGCTGCTGTGTATCTTTGGTACAAACAGCTTTTGAAAACTCCAGCTTTCTTGCTGTCACTACTGATTGGAAACTGCAGTATTAATGTTATATTTCTGAAGCATGTTTATAATTCTTATGCAATGCACAGTAGATTTAGCCTGTTTAGATTTTTTTCTGTCTAACTTGTCTACACAAACCTTGACAAATTAGAGATTCATGCCCTTCTTCTTCCATACATCTACAATATGTTTGACTAGGGAACTGTTTCATCAGTGGCTGTTATGTTACTTCAACTTAATGTCCATATGATGACACTAGTGTAAAAAGCGCTGATAGAACAAGCTCTGTGTAGACAATATATACAGATTAATATTTTGTAACATTTCCATTCAACTGTATTTATTTCAGTAGTATTTTGTAGTGACTTACTTAATTAACAAAAAATTGTGGTACCATATGCCTGAGTTGGCGGTAGCTTAAGTAGATGTAAATTATCCCATTTCCCTTACCGAAAAAAGAGGAAAAGTTCACCAGTGCAATGGCCAGATTTCTGCAAGTCAGTTTGAAAATAGGCCACTGGCCTAGTGGGATAAATCCAGTCAACAAAGATTAAACTAAATAAATAAAACAATGTGGCTTGATATATAAGTATAGATTGATAAAATCTTAAGAAATAGAAAGCAAGTGAGTCATAAGGCCACTTACATCTTGCTAATCCCCACCTCATGCTGTACCTCCCCTCCTTGCCAATACCCACCTCATGCTGTATCTCCCCACCTTGCCAATCTCCACCTCATGCTGTAAATCCCCACCTTGCCAATCCTCACCTCATGTTACACCTCCGCACCTTGCCAGACCCCACCTCATGCTGTCCCTCCCCACCCTACCATTCTCCACCTCATGCTGTACCTCCCAACTTGCCAATCCTCACCTCATGCTGTACCTCCCACCTTGCCAATCCTCACCTCATGTTGTACCTCCCCACCTTGCCAATCCCCACCTCATGCTGTACCTCCACACCTTGCCATTCCCCACCTCATGCTGTACCTCCCAACTTGCCAATCCCCACCTCATGCTGTACCTCCCCACCTTGTCAATACACATCTCATGCTGTACCTCTGCACCTTGACAATCCCCACCTCATGCTATACCTCCCACCCTGCCATTCCCCACCTCATGCTGTACCTCCCACCTTGCCAATCCCCACCTCATGCTGTACCTCCCCACCTTGCCAATCCCCACCTCATGCTGTACCTCCCCACCTTGCCAATCTGCACCTTATGCTGTACCTCTGCACCTTGCCATTCCCCACCTCATGCTGTACCTCCCACCTTGCCGTTCCCCACCTCATGCTGTACCTCCCCACCTTGCCAATCCGCACCTTATGCTGTACCTCTGCACCTTGCCATTCCCCACCTCATGCTGTACCTCCCACCTTGCCGTTCCCCACCTCATGCTGTACCTCCCCACCTTGCCAATCCCCACCTCATGCTGTACCTCCCCACCTTGCTAATCCCCACCTCATGCTGTACCTCCCACCCTGCCATTCCCCACCTCATGCTGTACCTCCCACCTTGCCGTTCCCCACCTCATGCTGTACCTCCCCACCTTGACAATCCCCACCTCATGCTGTACCTCCCCACCTTGTCAATACACATCTCATGCTGTACCTCCTTTATCAAGAAGAGTCAATATTGGAGTACATTTGTTAGTACCCATCCAATCATCCAGGTTTCATTTGAAAGATGCCAGTCTGCTTAACTTGCAGAGGAAGTTTATTCCAGAAGTGGGGTTAGTGTTGGGTTATAAATTTGTTTCTCGAGCATGTTTTATTTATCTGATGGTGGAGATTTAAGTCACTAGTTCTGATATTAGTGGAGAAATTTGATTTGCAAAGATTTATTTTATTTAACATTTGTTTACCAGGAAAGTCAGACATGGAACAAAGACAATTTTCAGTGGAGGCCTGGAGAGAAATGCTCTAGACGCATGTCTTTATAACATGGGAGGAAACTGAAGTACCCAGAGAAAACCCACATGATCGCAGGGAGGATATGCAGACTCCACACAGAAGGCACTCCAGCCGAGAATCGAACCGGAGAACCTCTTGCTGTGAGGCGACAATGCTACCGCTGCACCACTGTGCCATCCTGATACAGGAGATCAAAGAGGCTGGGATCCATAATGAAGTAGAATGCAGGTCATACATCTCCTTGATGGACTCTAAAAGAAACCGAGTAAAGGGATAGCATTTCAAGCCTTAAGCTAAAAAATAGGATCTGTAGGCCAACCATCTTCTTGGTTAGGAACCTTGGGGGCCTTTCCAATTGCTTACTGTATCTAGAAAAGTACTAATTGGTCTAATTAGGGCTGCATAAAGAGAGATAACATCTTTTGACCTTGATGAAATACCTTTAGATATTAGTTGTGCTATATAACAGGATATTCTTGATTAATGCTGCTAAATGGTGGTCAAACGAGAGGGAATTATCAATCCAAGTTCCAAGATCATGAATTATGTTATCATTTTGGAGTGAGGTAATGGCTATAACATACAGTGAAGGAAAAAGCTGCTTACCAAATGTGACATTACTGCATATATGTTTTCTAATTTAATTTTAGCCCTTTTTCCACACACCTCTAGTTTGTGAGAGTTAGTTTCTGCTGCAGTGAATGTGTATCATAAAAAGATTTGACAACAAATTCCAGTTTGCAGTTGTCTACACATTTAGTTAAGCAAAGGTCCTGGTTTCTGATGTGCAGATTAGAGAAGTAAATGCTGAAAAGGAGGAGTTCCAGTACTGAGCCTTGGAGCACACCACTAGTTACATTCATAATTTCTGAGGAGATACCCGATACCTTAAGTATGTGGGTTCTATTTTTTGGCCAGTTGGGTATTCACCACACTAGGCATGACTCTACTTTTAAGGAAGTTAGCTTGGGTTATAATGCCAGCATGGGGTTTAGTGTCAAATGCTTTGGGCAGATCAAAGTAATATGTGTAAACAGAATGATCAGTATGAGCAGCCTGTGCATCGTCCTTGAAGTCAACAGAACTGAGTAGTCAGGCCAAACTAATGTGGGTCTATCCTGATTGAGGTTTCTGATATCATAGTTTATGAAGTTAGGTGAAATGCATTTCATGTCTTTGCAAGTCACACAAGCAGGCTAATGGATGCATAGTTTCCCTGCAGTAATGCAGCAGCACAAAGGGATGCAGTGTTCAGCTAACAGCTGCCCTATACTAGCAATTTTGTCAAGACAAGATGAGAACTAGGGCTCCAAGCTGAGCAATAAAAAAAAAAGAAAATCAATTCAGCCAATCAGGATACAACTTGCTGCTGGCTCAGCAGGAATTTAAATTCCCATAACAACAAATTACTTTCTCTCACAAGTCAGTCATTAGGAGTGTTTCAAGATTGGCCCCAGTCATTGTAAAACTAAGTTGTGTACAATTAGCAATATATGTACTGCGGTGGTGGTGCTGCGGTAGCGTTGTCGCCTCACAGTTAGACGTTGCCCGTTCGATTCTCAGTTAGAGCGTCTTCTGTGTGGTGACATGCGTGAATGGGCGTTCCTTCTTTGATGGTTGTGCATTAGGCCTGGCAAGCCAGCACGTAAAAATCTACTGCCAATCATTAGCGGACCGGAGTTCCGCTGTGGCGACCCCTAACTGGGAAAAGCCAAATGACACAAGCAAACAAACTGAAATCAGGAAAAATGTTATTTCAGGTGTTAAATATAATTTAAGTACTTAAAACGTACTCCCTAGTGTATGAAGGGACTGAAAAAATTAGTCAGACCCAGCAAAACCAGGTGAAATCTGGTTCAAGCAAGAACTTCGAAACATGGCTCCCAATGCTCAAAAAAATTGCCAAACATTCATCTTTGATGAAAACATCAGTGCAGTGAAGGTTGTATTACTATTTGGGTTATCATAATAGCAACCTCTTTAATTGTACTCCTTTCAGAAAAAACTGATGGGTAAATGACTGATGCCACTTAATGGTTTATTGATGACAGAGCAGTATGAAGGCCAAGTCTTGAGGTCACCATTTTTTGACAAGGCATTTCAATTGTGACTTTTTCTTGTATTTACTGACTTTTATGTCTGCTATACCTTGTTATCTATGGTGTTTTTAATTTGCTTTATATTACAACACTGCTTATTTTTAAAGCCCTTAATAAATCTGAATTTAAATACAGAGCTGAGTTTGGTGATATATCAAACACCTCACCACAGGTTTGCACAAGAGGCAGTATGTTTCAATGATTGGCAGTCATGACTGAAGACCCGAGCCATGGGAAGATGCATGACCATGCCATTACTGTAAAATCAGTACAGCTGAAATAAAATGATATCAGTAAGACCTACCTAACCTTTTGTGCACATACCTAACATTCTGATACTGAATGCCATGTCATAAAAATAAATATATTTAATGAACATTCTGTATAAAATAGTAAATGTGGTGGGTTAAGGGAATATGATACTGACTCCGAAAAATAATTAATTAAAGTTGGGGGGGGCTAAGGAATGCAGTAGCCCCCTTATAGGCTCTCACATTGCTCAAAACATATATATATATATATATATATATATATATATATATATATATATATATATGTAGAAATCTCTAAAGATTAAATGTTACTACCTGATTGGCCTGAGTGTTGTGTGATTATTAACAGTTTTAAGCATTCAGGCACATTGGTAGAACATTAGTAGAGTATTTACTTGGTCAGATCAGTTATTACTTTTTTAAATGCTGGGGTTTGCTATCAAGAATAAGACAGATTGTTGCTGCAGTACTATTACCATTACTGTATCGGTGGTCTCTGTCCATGTGTAGTTGTCGGAGGGATTGTATTTACTAACTGTAACTGTGCTGCCATGTTAGTAGTATCTTTCTTTGTTAGACCACTCAGTTGATTAATGATGCTAAGTGATCAGTGACATTTTGTTTGTATCCAGGCACGTCTTCCAATATTTGTCAGTAATGTTGTTATATTTCAGTTATTAGTTATTCCATGCTCAGAGAATTACTATTGTGACTATGGACACACCCTGTTGTCAATTAGGGAAGTTATGCGTGAGATAGGTAGTGCTCTGGTGGGGTTTGCTGCTGAATATCCAATGTGAAACTTTTTTTGAGATATAACCCTGTTTCTTTATTGTTTCTTTGGGCTTGCTTGTCTGTGCCATTGGTGGCAGAGATTCATCATAAGATCTTGGTTACAAGAGACTTTGGTGAGTGAGAGTGTCAGATATGCCAGGTGCAACTACTTTACTTGTTGACTAAGGTGAAGGCTGGCTAGTGGTAGATTGCCTTTTAAGTGGAGGTCAGAGTTTTTACAGGCATCTTTCTTATGCTTAAGTATCAGTACTCATGTTAGGATTCAAATCATAATTCACACAACTGTGTGACAGAATTGTGCTTTTAACAGTGAAGGAGGGGGTAGAGAACAGCAGGCACTGTCACTAACAGAAGGAGGGATACATTTTTCTATAACTGGGTGGACTGAACACCATGAAAGGTATGGGAATTATGTCTTTATCTTCCACTTCTTCTTTGGAGAGGTGTTAAACCAATATAGAGAGAGAGAAAGAGAGGGTGCCATATGGTAGTGAGTATGTGCTTAACCATCTCTCTTATATTAGAATAATGCCTTTCATGCACTCCTATGCATATCTTTCTCTGGTGCTTATCCAAAAAGTCTTAACCCCCAACAGGCTCTTTATTCCAGCAGCACTGTTACCATGGACCAAGCTTACAGCTGTTCTTCGGGCTAAAGACAGGAGTACTTTGAGGATCAATTTTCAGACTGGTTGTACTTTGGGGACCAATAATAAGATGGGGAGTGCTCTGCTCTGAGTGATGGTTTTGGGATGGGGAGTGCTCTGAGTGATGATTCTGGGATAGGGAATGCTCTGAGTAACAGTGGTGGGATGAGGGGTGCTCTGAGTGATGATTTTGGAATGAGGAATGCTCGTAATGATATTCGGGATGGGGAGTATTCTGAGTGATGATGGGATGGGGAGTGCTGTGGATGCAGATGTTGGGATGTGCTCTGAGTGCAGATGCTGGGATGGGGACTTCTTTGATGATATTGGGATGGGGAATGCTCTGAGTGATGGTTTTGGGATGAGGAATGGTCTGAGCGAAAATGTTTGGGTGGGGAGTTCTCTGTGTGATTTTGTGACTGGGAGTGCTCTGAGTGATGATGTTGGGATGTAAAGTGCCTTGAATGATGATTTTGGAATGAGGGGTGCTCATGGTGATGATGTTGGGATAGAGAGTACTCTGAGTGCAGATGTTGGGATGGGAAATGCCTTGAGTGATGATTTTGGAATGAGGGGTGCTCATGGTGATGATGTTGAGATGGGGAGTGTTCTGAGTCATGATGTTGGGATGGGGAGTTCTTTCAGTGATGATTTTGGAATAAGGAATGTTTTGAGTGATGATGTTGGGATGGGGAGTGCTCTGAATGGAAATGTTTGGAGGGAGAGTTTTCTGTGTGATGATTTTGTGACAGGGAGCACTCTGAGTGATGATGGGATGGAGAGTGTTCTGAGTTATGATGCTGGGATGGGGAGTGCCCTGAGAGCAGATGTTGGGATGTGCTCTGAGTACAGATGTTGAACTGGGGAGTACTCTGAATGTAGATGTTGGGATGTGCTCTGAGGGCAGATGGAATGGGGAGTGCTCTGAGTGATGATGTTGGTATGGGTAGTGCTCATAGTGATGATGTTGGGATGGAGAGTGCTCTAAGTGCTACTAATCAGGGTGGGCTGTGCTCTGACTATCAAGACTGAGATGTAAAAGTGCCAATGTTGCTGTGGGAAGTACTCCAAGGGTCAGTCTTGGGATGAAAACTGCTCTGATTGCTGATGTTGGGAAGGAGAGTGCTGTGAGTACCAACATTGGAAGGGGAGTACTCAGAGTGGGAATGCTGTGAGTGTAGATATTGGGATGGGGAATGCTCTGAGTGACGATGCTGGGATGGGGAGTTCTTTGAGTGATGATTTTGGGATGAGGAATCCTGTGAGTGAAGATGTTGGGATGTGGAATGCTCTGAGTGATAATGTTGGGATGGGCAATGGTCTGAATGCAGATGTTTGGATGTGGAGTTCTCTGTGTGATTTTGTGATGGGGGGTTCTCTGAATGATGATTTTCAAATGAAAAGTGCTCTTAGTGATGATGTTGGGATGGGGAGTGTCTGAGTGCAGATCTTGGGATGGCAAGTGCTCTGAATGCAGATGTTGGGGAGTGCTGGTAGTGCAGATGTTGTAACAGGGAGTACTCTTGAGTGATGATTTTAGGATGGGGAGTGCTTTGCATAATGATTTTCAGATAGGGTTGGGCTCTGATTGCAGATGTCGGGATGGAGAGTGCTCTGGGAGCAGATGTTAGGATATGCTCTGAGTGTAGATATTGGGATGGAGAGTTCTCTGAATGATGGTTTTGGGATTGGGAGTATTCTGAGTGATGGTTTTGGGATGGGGAGTGATATAAGTGCAGATGCTGGTATGGGTAGTGCTGTGAGTGATGATGTTGGGATGGAGAGGGCTCTGAGTGACAATGTTGGGATGGGGAGTGCTGTGAGTGACAATGTTGGGATGGAGAGGGCTCTGAGTCACGATGTTGGGATGGAGAGGGTTCTGAGTGATGTTGGGATGGAGAGTGTTTTGAGTGCTAATTTTGGAATGGGGAGTGTTCTGAGTGAGTATTTTAGGTTCATAGGTTCATAGGTTCATACTAGGCTATCTGCCCGAGGGCATTTACAAGCTAGCCCCACGCTTTGTGTTGTACCTTCCTTACTACCTGGGAACTATACCCATTATTTTGCTGTGCCTCTGTCGAGTGTCGCAGAGAGGGAGGTAATTGAGTAATATATAGCTCTCTCTCATCCATTTTGGTCAAGATTTCTCTTCTTTCTCTTGAACTCTGGTGTGCCACCTCGACACCGGGATTTTTTTCCACAGTACATAGTCTTCTTTAATGAATGAATCCTCTCCAGCACGCGCCCCCTTAAATGTGTTTATCGATAGTTAAAGTCTCTCTGATGTCTGATGGATTTAGATTTAGATTTTATATTCATCAAATCTGGGTTTGATGGCCAGCGGTGTGGGTGTGTGTGGCTGGTGCAAAGTGTGCAAGGCAGCTGAATAGAGCTGGAGTTCTTTCAGTCGGGCAGGTCGCATGAGATTTTTTACCCTTTGCAGAGCTTTTTTTTTGAAGCAGGTGTCGCCTCTGCAGGCCTGCTGCAGTGGCATCAGACCAATCCCAGGTCTGGGGCATGATACATACTCAATGGGATGATGACCTTGATCTACGAGACCTGACCTGGATCTATCTGAGAGATGAGAATCCCTTCATGATCTAGATTAGAATCCTGGTGACTCTTATTACCTTTAGCTACATGGGTGTCGAATGACATAACTACTATGGTGTGTCCCATCCCTCCTTGTAACTTCTTCTGTCTTCTGTGCTCAGTGGATTGTTTTGTATAGGGTATCTATTGATGTTTGTATGACTGGGGTATTTCCAGTTTTTTTTTCAGGCGTACTGCTCTGGGCCCCAGCATGGTTTCTGTCTGAGACCTGCTGGAGACCTATGGTGTCCTATGTGTGTTCATTATATAAGTTCTAGTTTGCAGTGTTTTGCAGTCATTTGTCTTGCTGAGTCATCCTCCTGTATTTGCCAAAGGAAAAGTAGGAAAAAAAGAGAGCCCAACCCAGGTAGAGGACTGAGTGGGACAGGACACCACTTGTGAGAGTTGTCTGACCTGACTGGCAAAACAACCCTTGACCTGTGGTTTCTGTCATTCAGCAGTTTTCTTAACCTTTGTGATGCGATGGTTAAGCATTTATTGGGAGAGTTTTTCCAGTGACCGAGGCCAAGAAAGGTATTAGGTACCAGCCAGAGCGAGGTCTCGGTGTAGGCTTTGGCCTTTCCTTCCTTGTAAAGGCTTTGGTGACTGTTGAAAGAAGTGAAGTCAGTTTATCCAAAATGATCTGCCAGTCAACAAAGCCAAACTGTTGATCTAAATCTTTTGTTTTTTATTCCTTTGTTAGGTTAGTCCATGGCTTTGTGGCCTCCGGCTTGTCAAGCAAAGGCCATTAAGGCTCCAGGGTTGTAATTTCGGAGGCCGGTGGAGGCACCACTCACTTGTAGTGATGCACAGGTGCCGTGCATGCACTCCTGAGACCTATGATCCACAGGTAATTCTTTTGATTAACAGCTGTCCCTAGCTGTGGGTTTAATTCCACATTGAGGGACATGGAGACACAGCAGGGACACCATGTTTGCTGGGGGAGGCTGCTGTTTTTGCTTCTTGGTTGCAGTTGGAAGAGGGCTTGTGGGGGGTGGTATAGATATCTCTGGCTGGGGAGGGGTATAGTTTATTTGGGGGAGGTTTGTACACTTGTTAACAGCAATACTAGTTTCAGAATGTGTCTGCAGGATCAACTGGTTTCATAGCATTTGTGGGAGTTTCTCCTAGGTGTCTAAGTTTTAGCTAGTTTAGGCCTTATTTATTTCTTTTGATCTTTAGATATTTTTTCTTCTACTTTTTTTTTGATTTTTTTATGAGAGCTTTTTTTTTTATTTTGCTTGATCTTTTAGTTTTTTACTTTTTTTGTTTGGTTTTTTGTATATTTGTCCTTTGTTTTAGTTGAGTCTCCTTGTTGTTTGAGTTTGCTTATGCTTTGGGATTTGCTTTGCCTTGTTAGGCAGTTTGGGGCTTTGACCTAGAGTTTGTGAGTACTGTTTTTTATCCATGCTGGGCTGCAGGTAGAGGTAGAGAGTGCCTGTAAGGCTTTTCCGTCGTGCTTTACTGTTTTCCTTTACTGTTATCAGGAGCAGGGGAGGTGGGGTGGATGAGGTCTTTAGGCTTAGATGGCTTTGATCCTGAGTGTTTTGTTCCGAGGACTTACGTTTTGACGGTGGTGTGAGTGATGATGAGACCTGATTTCGTGTCCAGCACATCTCACAGTGAGGTGTATACCATGATCCAGTTGTTGTTGATGATTTGTGTTTATGGATCCCAGACTTTTGGGCTTTTTAGTTTGCCCATTCCATTGATTTTAACTTTCATGGCATTAGTAATTTTTTGGGTTTTGAGTTTTGGGCTGGTTTGTTTTCTCTTGAAGGGTGCTGGGTTTCTAAATTCAGGTAATATTTGTCAGGTGTTGAGTGATTGTGTTTGAGTGTGGTGTTTTTGCCCTCAGTTTAGTGAGGAGTTCCTGAGTTGGAGGTGTTCCTTGATGCATCTGAGTGTAACAGGCCTCTTTTTGGTAGTGGTGCATGGCCTATGGTTAATTGCACCTGGCTTTGTGTCCATGGATGGTTGCATTAGCACCAGTCTTGAGGTGTAAAGTGTTTGGTATGGGGTGATCCTGTCTTGGTATTGTCCTGATAGCTCTTTGGGTGCTCTGTTATGATGAAGGAGTGCTCTAAGTGAGAATTCTGGAATGGGAAGTGCTTTGAGTAATGATGTTGGGGTGGGGAGTTCTCTGAGTGATGATGTTGGGAAGGAGAGGACTCTGAGGGTCAAGTTTGGGATGAAATGTGCTCTGATTGGTGTTGTTGGGAAGGAGAGTGCTGTGAGTACCAATATTGGGAGGGGAGTACTCATACTCCCAGTCCTAGGGTTGGAAATGCTGTGAGTGCTGATATTGGGAAGGGGCGAGCTCTGAATGCCAACATTTAGATGGGGCGTGCTTCCAGAGCTGATTATATGACAGGGAGTGTTGATGTTAGACTGGAGACTGCTCTTATTGCCTTTGTTTGTGTGAGGAAAGTTCTGAGTGCAAACATTGGGATGGTAGGTACTCTCTGTTAGAAAAGTGGTATGGGTGTGTTCTGAGTGCCTTTGTTGGTTTGAGGAGAGCCTTTTGAGTGCTGATATTGGGATAGGGAGAGCTCTGACTTCCATTATTTGGATGGGGAGTGCTCCCAGAGCTGATTTGACAGAAAGAGCTCTGCATTTTGATGTTAGACTGGAGAGTGCTCTGAGTGACAGTGTTGAGATGAGAGGTGCTCTGAGTGTCAGTGTTGGGATGGGAGGTGCTCTGAGTAACACTCTCAGGGGAGTATTTTGAATGTCCATGATGGGATAGGAAAAGCTCTGAGTGTGGATATTGGTGTGGGGAGTGTTATGAATGCCAGAGTTGGAATGGGAGTGCCCTGATTGCTGATGCTGAGATAGGGAATGCTGTGATTGTTGATACTGGGATGGGAAGTACTCCATTGGAAAGCATGCTGTGGTAGAAGTCTGAGCATTAACGTAGTAATAAAATAGCCCATTTTATTCTCATGTGCTTCCTTACTAAGGCCTACACTCTGTAAGCTCCTCACACACAAACACACAAGCAACATCATGACATTTGAGGTAGCATGTTAACAAACACAGTGCATGTTTAAATAGAAGCCTACAACTGCCTTCTCTGTGTATGCACAAAAATGCTATGCATAGAGTCCCATTAGCAGTGCAGCAGTGGAATATATGATGACACAACCTCACTCCTTGGAGGCAAATGATGTTCTCTAAAAAATGGTTGTTTCTCTATTCTCTAACTGAGTTGCATCATCAGAGAGGTACTTCTGTCTGTTTCTGCTATAGTACAGATAGGCTGACTGGAGATAAGAATGAAAACCCATGCTGAGAACAACACTAAAGGAAATGTAATGAGAGATGAAATGGTAGACAGATATTTGCTGATATGTGCTGCAATTTCAGTCATGCCACTCACCCTTTAAAGCAGGCTGACTTGGCTGTGATGGCAGAGATGAAAGATACACCAAAGACCTGGATCTAGTAATGGCCAAATGCCAGCAGAGGGAAGACATGCAATATGTGCCAAAGGTCTGACTTTAGTAATGACCACCTTTCAGCAGAAAGACAGTTTGGAGGTGGTCTTCTCCTGACTAGGCTATGTTCCACCATCTATTGTATACCAATGTATGTAGAAGCCTAAGAATTACACACTGGGGTGGATGTCAACAAATATCTCATGCATATGGAAAACAGATTTCTTGTTGACAGTAATCCAAGGTCCTACTTTCAACACTTCTGGACAGGAAAAATTTGGAATTGCTTTACAAGTTTAAAATTAATACATGCCTAGAATCTTGGTGCTAAAATAGTTAGGTTAGAAATTCTAAAATAATGAGGATCCTGCACTTATCAAGTCTGAGACAACATATAAAGGATAGGGTAGAGAGAAAAGGGAAATTAGAGATCATCTGTTTGATCTTGGGTAAGTGTGTATTGGATAGTTTATGTAAATTAAAATAATACAACAACAATAATTAATGCTTATGTTGTCTTTTTTTTTTTTTTTTTGCAGGTGATGTTTGAGATAACCTACTGGACTGTTTATTCTGTCTTTGCTGTTGTACTCAGCATTGCACTGCTGTTTGCAATGACATTCTTCACACACAGCCATATTCTGCACAAAGCTGATCCAAACCTCTTCTTGTTTCCAGGTACAGTATTTAAGAAAATGGAAACATTAAATCAATGCATTGCCACTCCTGCCACTCTGGCCCTGCCTAGATGAATAGGCACTTATTGGTTTACCATAATCAATAGCTAAAGATACATTGTAGTGTTAAGATTACTGTGATAGACAACACAGGTGTCACAAGAGAAATTACATCCTCAAAAGTATGCTTTATGTACAGAATGGTAATCAGGTCTTTGATCATAAACAATTTATTATGTGTTAATGAAATGGACCTCAAGAACATCACCTCAAGAGCGAAGTTAGGGAATGAATCTTAACATCCATTAAAAGAACACAGTATAAGGATGTGGTCCCAGATGAATTGGTAAACTGAGAAGTTCCTCCTGTGACTCAGCTCTTGGTCCATCACTGCAGTCTGGTACAGTGCAGACTGCAGTATCACCAATGTCTGCTACAGTGCCGACAGCAGTATTACCAATGTCTGCTACAGTGCCGACAATAGTATCACCAATGTCTGGTACAGTGCTGACTGCAGTACCACCAATGTCTGCTACAGTGCCGACAGTAGTATCACCAATGTCTGGTACAGTGCCGACAGCAGTATCACCAATGTCTGCTACAGTGCCGACAGTAGTATTACCAATGTCTGGTACAGTGCCGACAGCAGTATCACCACTGTCTGGTACAGTGCTGACAGCCATATCACCAATGAACACTTACATTGGTTAGTCTCCCGGTTCCCGCTACATTCATTCATGACAAGAACTTAAGATACTTAAACTCCTCCCCCTCAGACAGCTCCTCACAGCTCACTTGTACAGAGCAATCCACTTTTTCTCAGAGAGAACTATTTTCAGTACAAAGCTAATTTCATCCTGTTTGCTTTACATTCAGCAGGGAACATTTCCAGTGTACATTGGTGATCAGAGACACTTGAGGTTAAAATGACAGCACAACACCATCTGCCAAACAAAAGATCAAACCTTCATATAATCAAACTGTCTACTATCCAGATCCTGACTATGCCATGATATTCTGGCTATGAAAATCATGAAAAAGAAGGGAGACAAGACATATTCATTGCGGGGTCTTATGCTCACCTTGAATATATGTGATTTATACTGGGATTGTGGACACAACTGTCATTCTTGAAATACAAAGATCAAAGGGCATGGAGCAGCTTCCCTGGGACCCCATACTCTTGTAGCCTCTCCTGCAAGACAGTTTGGGTACAATGTCATATTCCTTCTCAAGGTCCCCAAAAATCATGTAGACAGTATTGGCAAAATCTTGTGACCCCTCCAATATTTATGCAAGGGCACATCTGATTGACAGTTTCATGGCCAGGATGGAATCCACATTATTCTAGCAACTTTCTAATTTTATAAGAACATTACTTAAAATCTGTCCTTATTTTTTGGCTTTGTCCAGATTTCTTGCACTAAGAGGTTGAGAGGTATGTATATTGCACATTTTTTGTGATAGGAATATGATTTAATGATTTGAATATTCATGGAACTTGTAATAACAGTTCTAAAAAGCACTAGGAAGTAAAATTGTCACACATCTCCGTCAATTCTGGTTACAGAACTACAGTCAGATATCTGTTCACTGAAGCAGGAATTCAATCACTTACTAAAAATATGAGTTCACAATACATATTTATATAACTAAACATGAATTTGTGTAGAAAATACATACAAAAAGAGACTGTTTCTTTCCTGGGCAAAAGATCTCTATAATATTATTGCACTTTTTTTCAGGTGCATCCTTGAACGCTTTCCTCCAGCCATATATTTGGCTGACTATCATACTGACAGTTGCAGTCAATATTATTCCTTCAGTTATGATGCGGCTTTTGAGGAAGTATTTATCTTCCCCAAAGATAGAACATGTAAGTATTAAAGCCTTTTTTATAATCATATTATCTGCAAACAGTTGGTGGTTGCACAGGGGTATGTCTGTCTGACACTCTGATGGCCTTCAGATCCCTGCTCATAGGGACATAGAGAAGACATGTGTTCTGAGTATTTTGTTCTGCACACTTTTCAAACCATGTAAACACAACAGTGGTACCATGCAGACAAAACAGCAAAAATATTCTCCTCATATAATAATAGTGAATATTCATATCGATTTTCTTATTACCTGGCACAGATTCTTATGACTAGGTTATTGATGAAAGAATTACAGTGCTGTACAGCTATGTCATTGCTGCTGGTGGCTGTGCTTTTTGTCACACTATTGGGTGCATGTCATGGTACAGACTTGCACCAATTTTTTAGAAGTATAAGGGTTTCTTGTGCTTTGTTCCTCCATGATGCTGTTACAGAACTATTATAAGGCCCAGCTAAAGGAATTTAAGAAATAAATCATCGCTTGCTAATAAAATAATATAAAATGAATGAATGAATGAATGAATGAATGAATAAATACATAAATAAATAAAACATTCCACCTTGGCAGGCACATTCATTCTGTGGCCTGATTATATGTCTGCACTTGACAGGGGGGCTTATATTGCACCATATCCTCCTTGACTATCATGATTGGAAAAATGCTTTAGGACAGATTCACTGTTTTATAATCACTATACCAGAAACTTGACCAGGATAACATAAGACAGATATTTAGTCCATTCTGTGTCACTTCCCTGGTCATTACGTCAGTCGCCCTGCTAGACAGGGGTCCAGGAAAGTAAATAATGTGGGAAGAAATAGCCAGGGAATTGTTATGGCTAGGCTTGTATAGGCCCTAGGGCTGATAGCCTAGTACCAACCTATGAACCTATGAACCTATTAGATGTAGACCAGCAATGTTCAGAGTTAATGCAAAATAACATCATATACTGGACCCATGAGGATATCGCTAAAATATTAGCATACAAGTTTTTTTCCCCAACTTGCTCACATCTAAGCATACCTATGACACCCCCTAAATTACCTCTGAGCAAGTCCTAAGTGCTCTCTCAAGGCTAAAAACACTGGTTCTATGGAACCTGATAATGTGCCAGGTTGTCTTCTTGTCAGTGCCCAACAATGCCTGGCTGCAACTCCTTATTACAGCTATTCAGACTGCCTGTCCACTGAATTTGTGCCTGAACTATGGAGAACTGCTGCAGTCATACCACTTCACAGAAGGGGGGGTCCACAACTGACCCAGACAACTTTAGACCTATCAAAGCAAAGGAGTTCATCATTAGGGAACTCATAAATAAGGACATAGGCAATCTTCAATCTGTGGAGCTGAACCAAGCCTCTTAAACCTGTTGGACTTTTTGAGCATATCACTAAGGCATTAAACATGGATAAATTAGTTCACGCAGCATACCTGGAGTTGAGAAAAGCCTTTGATGCCAGTCCAAATTCTGGCATCATTGATAAGCTAATCCAGTTAAATGTAAACCCCTGTGTTACCCTCGGGATAGCAAACTGGCTCACTGACATACCACTGACCACTTCAAAGCACTCTCACTTTTTTCCATTTCCTACCAATTGTTGGGAGAAGATGTCTGCCTTGCCTACAGAGCTTCAAAAGATCCAATCTTATCTAACTTTTTACACACCCACAAAACTAATAACATCCTAGACAACTACTCAAGAAACCTAAACTATCATTGAAATATAAATAGGACCTGTTGGCAGGATAGATAAACTTGTCAGAGAATGTATTTTTATGGAATAGACCCCACTTAGAGGAGACGTAGAGTAACTCCGTGACCCTTTTTAAATGGAGCCCAGAAGACTTGGATGGGCTATTGTAAGTACATACCTGATCTGCCTCTCAAGCCCTTATGGAAAGGAATTAAAACTAAAGGTCTGGTAGTAATTCCTGTGTTGGTAAATTAGTAAGATCAGTGGCTAGGCTAAAACTGGCCCATTGGTATGAACCTAAATGGGTAAAACTTCTGCCCTTCATACTGTTTCTCCATGATGAACTCTTTTATGGAGTTTGACATTTCAGAATGCCTAAGTGGACATGCCCAGTGCAAAAGGGAATCTAAATAACATACTAAAAAATAATAGTGGGTATCAGAGTTAACAAAAATAACCTTCTGTACATAAGGGTAAAGCATATTATATGTAAGGCATATGATGACTGTAGAGCAGTGCGTATGAGAGTTAACAAATTGAAAGGCGTTGCAGATAATCCTGCTGGTTACTTACTACTTCAGTTTGCAAAGGGAAAGGTTTGTCACTTTTCCTAGCAGTGATGCTTTCTCTAATGAAGTGGTTCTGAGTATGTTAGTGTCCTTTAGGGAAAGTGACCTTGGCTAATATGGAGCAATTAAAAAAAACAAAGACCAGTGTGTCATTAAACAGCTAGCCTACTGGACTGCTTATATCTTTCCTATTATATTGGTTATTTATTTTGTGTATTATGAGTTAGGGGACAGACTATAACATTTTTAATATCTTTTTCTGGCATAGCTTCGGTCTTCTTTATATCTGCCTTCAGTAACAGTTGAAAAAAGCTGACCACTACTTTTATGTCAAATATCAAGGTTTAATTTATTTCCACTTATAAACATGTTTCTTTCTGTTGTGAATTTTAGCCTTCAGAAATCCTACAATATCACAAAGATGTTTTCACAGTTGGACTAATGCCAAAGCATTACAACAGCTTTGTTATAGCAATTATATATTCTGCTGAACAAAGTGCTAATTACGCAACATTGTCTTTTCATTTTCAGTTTTCTGTGCTCAAATATCGGCTCTGGAAGGACAACAAAGAGAACGGAAGCAGCTAGATGTGCTGAACAATGAAAGTAGTTTTACAAATGCATTGCCTGCGATGTTCAGACTTGTAGTACTTAGGAGAGCTGTGGTTTATTAACACACCACTCTTGCCAGAGGGCAGTAGAGCATCATGTTTAAAAACAATGACCTGATATTGTCCTTCTGAATCTGATGAGCTCTCAGCATACAAGCACATACTGCATGCTGTCTGACTTAGATGCAGTCGGTTTGGAACATACTGTGGTGCAACTTATAGGCAGTAGCTTAATGTGACATTTCAGATTAAGCAGTTTGACCCTTTCTGAATTCTTTAGCAAGTGATACTCTAAAAACAAATGCAGCAAAAACATCACTTTGGTATCCTGACATTTCATTGGTGATGCAGCGTTTTTATCTTTTTTTTTTCTGTAGCTAAGGAAAGATAACTGGGAACCCTGGAGTCAACAGCTGGGAAATCCAGACTGTAGAATAATACTGAAGATGGGAGATGGGCAGTGACCTTTTTTCCCATAGGAATAGGCAAGGAACAAGCTCGCAGGGCTAAATCTGTGAGAAGATAAATAGATTTCCTTTTTTAATTGAGGGTACTTTTTAGCTTTTCTGCATAATATGAACTAAAGTTAAAAAGTCTCTGTAAATTACTTTGGTTCATTTGACACACTAGTTTGGTTCCCACAGACAGTACTTATAAAATTTATTTATTTGGACAACTTAGGATCATACGAGGTTACTAGGCTAATGGCTGTAGTGCCTTTTTAAGCCTAGTCATTCATAATCCAGTTTTCCCAATTACCAGTGCCATTGGGCTAATGCCTTAGGGCAACTACAAACTGCCTCATCCATAAGGGCCGCAGGTGACAAGCCAGGGGTGAATTTGTGATTTCCCATCCACTGGTACAAATTGCATTTGAATAGGCTAAGGGAAGAACTCCATTTCACATGAATGGAGAACAGATAAACTGTGAGGGGCATATCTGTTCCTTCAATGTGTTTTGTTTATATCACAGATGAGGTTTAAAACCTTAGATCAGGTCATTCTAGTGCTGTTTTTTTTGTGAATGAGCAGCAGATTCATCAGGGCTCAATTGGAGAATGCTTTGCAGGTTAGGCATAGATCACCCCTCAGTAGTGTACAGGAAACCAAGTACAGGGACAAGGTTTTGAGGCAGTCCTCATAGAACATATTATTTACATCCCTGCATTTTTTAGTGAGGAAACTCTGTGGTTGCTCCAGCTGTTGCAAATGCCTGGTTAGGTACATTCCGAAGGGTGCAATATACTCAATTCTTGGTCTTATAAGAGCTAAGTATAATGAAACAATGATCTCCTTGGATCTGGATGTTGTACCTGATATTGTCCTTCTGAATCTGATGAGCTCTCAGCATACAAGCACATACTGCATGCTGTCTGACTTAGATGCAGTCGGTTTGGAACATACTGTGGTGCAACACAGAAAGATTTTTTCACTACCATGGACACATGGTGATTAAAGTTCTGGTTGCTGTCTACCTGAGTTCTCAAGTCCCTTACCACTGGATCTACTGTTAGGGGAGTGTTATCAGTGTTGTAATTTTCAGGGGTGGTCGTCCTCCCGAATGGTATAATTATGCATGTTTTTGCATTCTGTTTTAGGCCATGGTTCTGGCACCAGTTATTCATCTGTGTCAGACCCTCTTGGACAATATCTACATCTTTGGAGAATTTACTGATTGTACCCAGCTTGCATTCTTCAGCAAATGTGGTCAGCCAAAGGCCCTGTATATTTGCCTTGACTTCAGAGAAGTATATTCCAAACAGTAGATGTCCCAGTACTGAGCCCTGAGAGGCACCACTTGTAACAGGCCTCTTCCCCCACCCTAACTTTGTGTCCTGTGAGACACCTGGCTATCTATTGGGTGAAATAGGAATTTATGCCTAAATTTGTGAGTTTGTCTGTAATACCTGAGTTAGGTACTGTGTCAAATGCATTTTCCAGGTTGAGGTAGACAGTCTGTAGCATTTTTCACTCATCCATGCCTCTAGTGACCTGCTTGAAGAAGTCCACCAAGTTTAGAAGTCATGACCTTCCCTTGATGAAACTAAACTGGGATTGGATCACTTTCTATGTCTTTATCAGGTCCACATTAATCATTTCTATGGCCTTGCATATAAGACTGGTCAAACTTATGGGTCTGTAGTTTCCTGGGTTTGTTGATGATCTGCAGAGGGATGATGATTGCAGTATTCCATGCCACAGGGATGAAACTTGTCTTGAGGCTGTGGCTGTGGCAGAGAAATGAAAAGAGTGACTGCTTTCAAGATATAAGTATATTTTTTCTGTTTCTACCTGTGCGACCTTCCTTTCTCACCGAAAAGCGAGTTTACACTGCTGATTTAACTGTTATAAGCTTGTTTTTGCATTTTTTTCATTTCCTGCACTTAATTTAAAAGTTTGTTTGTTGTAATTAACTGTTGAGGCTGCCCACTCAAGTGCGCTAGCCTGTGCATTGAATATACTGTAATTTTCCTGCTGTTTTCTTGAAAAAAAAATATATATCCTTGTTTCCCACCTTTCCTTAACTAGAATAGTCCCTTATACAGGCATTGCTGTATTCTTGACTCTTGGATAGTTCCTGTGTTGCCCATTTCCTTACTTGGATAGAAGGAAGTTTCTTTGCTTACCAGTGGGAGTGGGGAGCCTTGAGCAGCCTATCTGTCCCTGAAGGAGTGACCTCAGCACAAGAATCTTGTAGTAATTGGCCGTTTTGGGCCATTTCTAGCTCTTTGAAGTTCCCTGCATAAAAATCCGCTTCTGAGCATTTTTTTCTTTTATACTACTCAGCAACAGTTCCTCGTGGTCCTGCAGAGTGGTGCTAGCAGCAGAGAAACAAAAAGAGTGACTGCTTTCAAGATATAAGTATATTTTTTCTGCTTCTACCTGTGCAATCTTCGTTTCTCGCCGAAAAGCGAGTTTACACTACTGATTTAACTGTTATAAGCTTGTTTTTGCATTTTTTTCATTTCCTGTACTTAATTTAAAAGTTTGTTTGTTGTACTTAACTGTTGAGGCTCCCCACTCAAGTGCGCTAGCCTGTGCATTGAATATACTGTAATTTTCCTGCTGTTTTCTTGAAAAAAAACAAAAAAAACAAAAAAAAATCCTTGTTTCTCGCCTTTCCTTAACTAGAATAGTCCCCTATACAGGCTTTGCTGTATTCTGGACTCTTGGATAGTTCCTGTGTTGTCCCTTTCCTTACTTGGATAGAAGGAAGTTTCTTTGCTCACCAGTGGGAATGGGGAGCCTTGAGCAGCCTATCCGGCCCTAAAGGAGTGACCTCAGGACAAGAATCTTGTAGTAATTGGCTGTTTTGGGCCATTTCTAGCTCTTTGAAGTTCCCTGCATAAAAATCCACTTCTGAGCGGCTTTGCGTGATTGTGCACATAGCACAGCATTGGGCAGCACCACTTAATCGGGTTTAAACTATTCCCGGCTCCACAAAGTCTGCTCTTCACTTTTTCCCTTAGAACTACTGTATTTCTCAAATTAAACACCCTATTCTCAATCTAAGGCCCTGCACTTGCCCAAATAAGCAATCTTACAATCTAGCACTAATATACTAAAAGCACTACATCCTCATATACTCTCTACAATTATCCTGTCCCCTATTGGTCCTCTTTAATTAAGTGATAAAAGAGTCCCCTATACTACTCTAGCATGTCCAAAGGTCAGTTAATGCTTTCCTCTCCAGTCCAACTGGTGAATCTGGGAATCTTGAGGCAATGTTACAACTATCTCATGTACACTGACAACCCTCTCCTCCTCCAAACAGGTTCAAACATATGTGAGAGATGCAACCATATAGCCAAACTGGAGGCCGAGCTCTCTCACCTCAAAACTGGTGTAACCAGTCAGGAGGAGAAGGTAACATCACACAACACTAATCCAGTCACACAGAGTCCTACCACAACAGCAATCCAAACATGCAAACACACAAAAACATACTCGTAGGCTCTAATTAAAAATCTACCAAAACAGCAGAGACCTCCAAAGCAGACATCCAAACAAATGCTACCCCACAACAAAACACGTGCAACACATAGCTCACAAAGTCAGTGTGCCAAACAGTCACAGCCCTTAAGGCAGAACAACACACCTGACACACTTGTAATAGGTGATTCTATTGTCAGACACACTGATGTCCCGCTCACCAAACTGAACAAGGAGAAGATCACAGTGAGCTGCCTGTCGGGCGCTAGGATCCACCACAGAATGCAAGCACTCAGGTCACTCCAAAGCAAGTACAAATATGACTCGGTCATAGTACATGCTGGTGTGAATGACCTGAGACGTACCTCCCTCGACTACATGAAAAGAGACATAAAAGAGCACTCCGATCATGTAGCCCAGGCCGGTATGACCCTGACCTTGAGCAGCATCTTACCCTCACCTAGAATGATGCCACAGTATAAAGACAAAATGATTGATTTTAACAATTGGCTAAAATTTTGGTGTCATTCAAAGGGGATCCAGTGCCTGTCAGCCTGGGATGACATGCTTGACAAGCCACGTTGCTTCACAAGGGACGGCTTGCACCTGTCACCCTTGGGCTTTCGGATACTGGCAAAGTCTCTTGCCACCCCTATAGTGCCTTTTTTAGGCAAGGCTCAAAAGACAAACCCACCTCCTTAGAAAACACAAAAAACAAGAAACTAAGGCTAATGCTGCTAAACGCCAGAAGTCTAAACCTCAAAATGCACGCACTCGAATCTCTCCTCAGTATGGGGAACATCGATATCTGTGCAGTGACAGAAACCTGGTTCAAGGCTCCAGAGAGCACCCCAGCACTACCAGGTTATACCTCATGCCATGCTTTTCAGCCCCAAAATGCTGACCAAACCACAAAAGGAGGGGGAGTATCCATATTTATCAAGGATACCCACACCTCCAGGTTAGTGGCGTTGCACGAAGCATCAGAAACCATCCATGTGCAACTAACAGTGGGCAAAACTGCCTTTCAGTTTATAGCATGCTACAGACCACTGTCTCAAAATCAGGAATCCCACTCGGCTTTCCTGAAAACATTGGAGAACATGAAGATCTCTCCAAACACCATTATACTGGGTGACTTCAACTACCCAAACATTGACTGGGAGCATTACTCAAGCCTCAACACCCTAGCCCAAAGGCTCCTGGAATTTATAAATTCAAATGCTATCAAACAACTAGTCAAAACTCCCACAAGAGGGGAAAACATACTTGACCTGATCATCACCAACATGAGGACCCTATGCTCCACACCAGACGTATTCCCCTCATTGGTAAGATCAGACCATAAATTAATTTCACTGGATATCCACAACCCGACCCTACCCACAGCCCAGAAAACCACAGTGAAAAACTTCTCAAAAGTGAACTTCACACTTCTCAAATCCAAGGTGGAATCCTTCAAGGCTCCAGGGCCAGTGGAAACTACGGCCCAAACCACAGAATCCTATATAAACGCATTCTATGGACACCTCCAGTAATGCATGGATCATGCTATCCCAAACAAAACCAAAACCCAAGCGTCCAAAGGCAGGCATCCAGTCTGGTGGACCCCAGCCATAAATACGTTGTACAACATAAGGAGGAAGCTACTACATGATAGAGCAAAATCCCTAAAAGGGAAGGCATCTCTGATCAGTACTAGCAAAAAATTATGATCCCTCATAAAATCCTCCAAGGCCAGCTTTGAGAGAAAAATTGCACAGGACACTAAAGACAATCACAAGGCTTTCTTTAGCTATGTTAAGAACCTGGGATGCAACTCCCAGATATGCTCAGAGTTGATTATAAATGACAAAAAATACACTGAACCCACAGACATTGCCAACATCCTGGCAGACAGGTTCAGTGCAAACTCCCCCCCCCCCTTCCCCCCTAAAGAGCAAATATCTATCCCAGTAGAGTGCAGCCTCCCTAACATCTCCGATGCTCAGGTGAAGGCTGCCCTCTCCAAGGCAAAAAACACTGCTTCAATGGGACCAGACTGTGTCCCGGGTTGCGTCCTACATGAACTCCAAGAAGAACTAAACCCTCACGTAAAACTGCTGTACAATCTCAGCCTCACTACGGGATATGTACCCAAAGAATGGCATACAGCAACAGTGGTCCCGCTCCACAAAGGTGGCGCCTCAATGGAGCCTGGTAACTATCGCCCCATAAGCCTGACTAGCCTTATCTGTAAGGCCATGGAGAGGATCATCATGGAACTCATAAACAAAGACATTGGGGACCTACAGACACTGGATCCTGCTCAGTTCGGCTTTGTCAAGGGCAGATCCTACCTCTTGAACCTGGTCGACTTCTTCAAAACAGTCACCAAGGCCTTAGATGAAGGGAAGGTAGTCCACACAGCCTATCTGGACCTTGCAAAGGCATTTGACACAATACCCCACTCGGGCATCATAGATAAGCTATCCAGCTTAAACATAAACCCCTATGTCACAAGATGGGTTGCTAACTGGCTCAAAGACAGAACACACAGAGCCAGAATTGCTGGAGTCATGTCAGACTCAAAACCAGTTACAAGTGGCATCCCACAAGGCTTGGTCCTGGGACCTCTTTTGTTCGGCATATACTTTTCCGAGGTACAGGCCAGCATGGGAGGACTATGGCTGACCAAGTTCGCAGATGACTGCAAACTGGGCGCCATAATTGACTCTCCAGCTGACACGAACATCCTTCAAAAAGGTCTCACAGAGACGGATAACTGGTGCCAGAGCCATGGTCTAAAGCTGCATGCCAAGAAGTGTATAGTCATACCCTTTGGCAAAAACAAAGTGCCCACCAATTACCACATAGGTGGTAACCCATTAAATACAGAAGAAGTAATTAGGGATCTGGGGACCCAAGTTGATAGCAATCTCTCCTTTGACAACCACATTGCCAAAGTGGTTAGAAAGACCTTCTACATAGCCCACCTTATCACGAAAGGATTCACATCTAGATCAAGGGAGGTAATAGTGCCCCTTTATTCATCTCTCATCAGGCCCATCATAGAATACAATGCCCCTTTTGGGATGTACCTTACCCGTCACCTGCAGCAGCTAGAAAGACCCCAAAAGTACCTCACAAAGAGGATCAAGGGACTCAAACAGATGCCATATGCTGCAAGGTTAAAGAAACTCCAGCTTTACTCAGTCGCATACCGCCTACTTCGAGGCGATCTATGCCTGTCATACAAAGCTATGTCCAACCCAGAATTAATGGACATGCTCCACCTCAGAAAATCGAAATCCCTTAGAACCGCGCGCTTGAGGGACTTGAACCTCAGCACAGAAATAAATAGAACTTGCTGGAGGGACAGATTCATAACCCAAAGGCTCCCTTCGCTTTGGTATAGAATCCCGGTCCATGTTAGGCAGAGCACCTCACTGATTCTCTTCAAGAGGAATCTTGATGAGTGGATGGGAGATCGTAGGTTTACCCCGGGGATTACTTCTGTGTCACTACTAGACAGAGGCACAGTAAACTAACCTTAAAAAAAGGGCACAGCAAACTCAAATCTAAGGGTGGCAAAAGCCAAACACACTCGGGCTAGGCTTATAAATGTCCCAGGGCAGATAGCCTAGTATGAACCTATGAACCTATAAAGAATCAAGTGGGCCTGACAGGTCATGTTTTATGTTATTTAGGAAGCATCCTGGGATATTATCAGGACCCATTGATGCAGTGTGTTTATCTCTGAAGAGTGCAGTGAGGACATGCTCTTTAGTGACAGTTGGGGAAGAAATGCCAGAGGGTATTTCCTGGGAGATAACTGATAGTGATAGGGAGAGAAATTGGAGCTAAAGTTATTGGACAGCAAATTTGCTATAACCCCTGGTTTGCTATAGTAAGTTCCACTTACTATTAGCTCAGCACATTGGGTGTTCCCTTTAAGGCTATGTACATAAATGAAAAATGTTTTATGGTTATCCTTAGCCTGAGAGGCAATTTTTGCCACAAAGTTGGCATTGGTTGACTTAATTAGTCCCCTAAATTGTTTGTGGGGACTGATGAGGGATTTTTTTGTCTTTTGAGCATAGCCCTTCCTATTTTTGCTCAGGATTTCTTTTGTTGTACAGCCTATTTAAACTTGTGGTCCACCAAGGGAACTTGCTTTTGGAGTTTGTCCTAAGTTTATTTTGGTTTGGTATTGCTGTTTCCATGCAGTTATTTACATGCTTATACAGGGTTTCCATAAACACTTCCACATAGGCACCATCTGAGTCTGGGGGAAGGGGGCTTGGAATTTATATATGCCATTGCTTAATAGGAAGTAGTTAGCCTTGTAAAAGTTCTTAAAGGTTTTGGAGTTTACTGGGAGTTCAGCCTTTATATTTATTTCAAGGGTGACTGTTTTGTGATCTGGTCAGACTGTGAGGACATTACATGGGGGGGGGGGGGTGCAAGATTCCCTTATATTTGCAAGTACCAGATACAGGATATTTTCACCCCTAGTAGCCATGCAGACTATTTGTTCCAGGGTGTCTGCATTGCAAAATCCAGGAATCTTTGAGCCTACATGTTAGTGGTTGTGTATGTATCCCATTTTATGGTGGGATAGTTGAATTCACCCATGAATATGGTGTTGGTCTGAACTGTGTGACTCCAGTGCATTCAAGTATGTAGTGTGGTTATGCTGGGTCATAGATGGGGACCTGTAGTTAGCAAGAATGTGGTATTGGAGTTTACCTAAGTTTCATTGTACATGGAGTAGCTCAAGCATGTCATATTGTTTGAAAATTCTTGAGATGTGCTTACTTTTTATGTAGATTGATATATATGCACATCTTGTCTCTTCTTGTGCGGTAGCTGTTCTAAATGTGTGGAAGGCATTGAAGCCTTGTATCACCAGGGTGCATTTCATGGCTTTAAACTATGACTAAGTAACTGAACAGATGATAGAACTCTCCAGGGTAAGGAGTGCTCACAGGTAGTGCAGCTTCTTCTTCAGACTCCTAGCATTGAGCAGTAATACCTTGTGTTGGAAGGTGTATCAAATTAGCATGTCTAAAAATGCACTGTAGGGGTGGATAATGTTTTGGCCAATATCTGAAAGCCTAGTGGAACAGGAGCTTACCATCCATGGCAAATCAGTGTGGTCTGTTAATCATGTCCTCCCAAGCTGACAAATATTGGACTCCCTTAGAATGATGCCAGTAACAAACAACTTGTTTATTCTGTCTTGAAACCCAGGTTGCCTGTGAAAGCGCACAAATGCACCTATCAAATTTTACCTATTTGCCAAAGAATTAGAAATAAAAAAACATGCTTCCAAGCTGCAGTGCAAATGAACCTTAGATTCAATGTGTTACCAAAAGGTAGCTGTGCCAATTAGCAACCATATCCTCCATAAGTTTGGGATGCATGGCTAGGCTTAAAAAGGTTCTTTTGGTTGTTAGCCTAGTAAGCACCTGTAAACCTATGAACCTATAAAATGTATTGATGGTGCAAATGAAGATGTTGTCAGTATAAGGTGCTGACCACACTGACCTCTGTCTTTGTAAGTGTTGCAGCAGATCAGGTATTATTCTAACATCTCACTTTCAAAACTCTTTTAGATCACTCTGGCTGTTTGATAGGGCACATTACAACTGCTTATTGTAAGGCTATGATCGCAATACAAACAAGCTGCTAAGTTTGGCATATTGCCTTCCCATCCATTCGACTGTGCTCATTCTAGTCATGCCATTTTGTAACACACCGTACACTTATGCTTTTAGTTCACATTATGACAGAGCTGCTTTATCTCCATTATTGTGCCTATATAGGAGACCTCATGTAGTTAACTAGATATTGCTACACCCCTGCCCCTTTCCCCATGGATAAGGAACAAGTCTCATTATTTCACCATGCTGTCAAATATGCAGCTCTCAGCTGGATTATGATATTTCCTGTTGCACCTTCAATGGTTTCACCAGTAGCATAGCTAGGATGGAAAGAGAAGGTCAACTGACTGGGCACAAAGTATTGGGAGAGTGATCAGCTGCTCCTGATCTTTCTTTAATACAATACTGTTTTTTAAAAATTCAGTATTGCATTGTGGTCACATCTGAGTGCTGCAGAGCTCAGTGTGTGGTTTAAACTATAGCAACTGCTTGCTACTGGTTAAGACTATTAAAAAAAAATATTATTTTTTAAACAAAACTTGAACACTGTAGCACTCTGTGCATGCAGGGTAAACTGTTGATGTGCCAATAAAAGGAATATTTGCTGTTCTTTTTTTTTTTTTTTTTTGCTCTTCTATAGAAGAGCCAGGAGGTGTAGATTTAACTGTAATAAGCTGATCGTTTATGATGTAGCAATTGGTTTACTGTAGTAAGCTGATTGTTTACGATGTAGCAGTTGGTTTATTACAGTGAAGTGTTTTTTTTTTTTTTTTTGGCTCTTCACTTGAACAGTTAAGAGAGTGGGGTGAGGGTTCATAGTACCAACCCAGGGCACTGGTTGAATGAGTTTTGCTCAGTTTTAATCCCTGCCATAAATGTTTCTGCTTACTTTTCTGCTAACATAGTTGATTTGCTGGCTAGCAAACAAGCATCATGTTTGCACTCTAAATGCCAAATGACTTAAGTGTATTGTGTTCTCAGCCTTCCATGATAACCATGTTGATGTAGTTCTGCATCCCACAATGGGGTGCAAATCATGAGACACATGTGTTGGTTTACTCAGTCATCCATTGCATTTGTCTGAATTGTCTTCTATTAGCTCATTTAAATGGATACCACTAGCCTCTCCAGATATTATTACTTTTCTCTTCCACAACAGTTTTTGCTTTTTATTTAAAATTTGGACTTGGTAAAACTCCTATGCCCAATTTTTGATTGCTACTCTGCTTTGCCACCACATCATTCCAGTCTTCACTGGCTACTTGTTTTTTCACCTGTAATGTATAGGTTCATAGGTTCATACTAGGCTATCTGCCCAAGGGCATTTATAAGCCTAGCCCATAGTTATTTGGCTTTCGCCACCCCTTTAGTTTGAATAAAACTATGCCTATTATTTTGCTGTGCCTCTGTCAAGCAGTGACACTGAAGTAATCCCTGGGGTATATCTGCGATCCCCCATCCATTGGTCAAGATTCCTCTTGAACAAGGCCAGTGAGGTGCTCTGCCTCACATGTACCGGGATTTTGTTCCACAGCATAGGGAGTCTCTGGGTGATGAATCTGTCCCTCCAGCATGTTCTATTAATAACCGTGTCAAGGTTTAAGTCTCCGCCCTTGTGGTTCTGAGGGATCTAGATTTTTGAGGTGAAGCATATTCATCAAATCAGGGTTTGACATGGCCTTATATGTCAGGCACAGGTCACCTCTGAGCAAGCGGTATGAGACTGAATAGAGCTGGAGTTCTTTCAGTCGGGCAGCATAAGACATATTTTTGAGACCCTTTATCCTTTTGGTAAGGAACTTTTGGGGCCTTTCCAGCTGCTGCAGGTGTCTGGTCAGATACATTCCGAATGGGGCATTGTACTCAATCATAGGTCTAATGAGTGATGAGTACAAGGGGGCGATGACCTCCCTTGATCTAGATGTGAATCCCTTCATGATCAGGTGGGCAATGTAGAAGGTTTTCCTAACTACTTTAGCAACATGAGTGTCAAGCGAAGGCTACTGTCAACCTGGGTCCCCAGATCCCTGATGACTTCTTCTGTGCTCAGTGGATTGCCACCTATATGGTAGCTAGGGGTAACCTTGTTTTTCCCAAAGGGTATGACTATGCATTTCTTGGCATTTAACTTTAGGCCATGGCTCTGGCACCAGTTATCCGTTTCTGTGAGGCCCTTCTGAAGGATATCTGTGTCAGATGTGTTTTCGACTATGGCGCCCAGTTTGCAGTCATCTGCAAACTTTGTCAGCCATAACCCTCCTGTGTTTGCTTGTACTTCAGAAAAGTAGATGCCGAACAAGAGTGGACCCAGGACTGAGCCCTGTGGGACACCACTTGTGACAGGCTTTGAGTCTGACATGGCTCCAGCAACTCTGACCCTGTGGGTTCTGTCACTTAGCCAGTTTGCAACCCATCTTGTGATGTATGGGTTTACATTCAAGCTGATGAGTTTTTTGATGATACCTGAGTGGGGTATTGTGTCGAAGGCCTTTGCCAGGTCAAGGTAGGCTGTATCGACTGCCTTTCCCTCATCAATGGCCTTGGTGACTGTCTCGAAAAAGTCAACCAAGTTTAAAAGGCATGATCTGCCTTTGACAAAGCCAAACTGGGTTGGATCCAAAGTCTGCAAGTTCCCTATGTCTTTATTTATGAGTTCCATTATGATCCTCTCCATGGCTTTGCAGATAAGGCTTGTCAAGCTAATGGGACGGTAATTTCCAGGGTCGGTGGAGGCACCGCCCTTGTGAAGTGGGACCACAGTCACCGTGCGCCACTCCTTGGGTACGTATCCTGAGGTGAGGCTAAGATTAAACAGCTGTCCTAACTGCAGGTTTAATTCCTCATTGAGTTCATGGAGCACACAGCCGGGGACACCATCCGGTCCCATGGATGCTGTGTTTTTTGCTTTGGAGAGAGTAGTTCTCACCTGGGCGTTGGAGATGTTTGGGGGGCTACAATCCTCTGGAATAGATATCTCTCCTTTTGGGGAGAAGTTTGCACTGAACCTGTCAGCCAGTATGTTGGCAATGTGTGTAGGCTCAGTAATCTTCACATCATTTTGAACTAATTCTGAGCATATCTGGGAGTTTCCTCCTAGGTTTCTAACATAGCTAAAGAAGGCCTTATGATTGTCTTTTGAATCCTTGGCGATTTTTCTCTCAAAATTTGCCTTGGATGATTTTATGAGAGCTCTTAGTTTTTACTTATAATGATCAAAGGTGTCTTACCTTTCAAGGATTTTGCTCTATCTTGTAGTAGCTTCCTCCTTTTGTTGTAGAGCTTGTTTATGGCTGGGGTCCACCAGACTGGACGCTTGCCTTTGGTACAAAGAGTCTTAGTTTTGTTTGGGATTGCCTTATCCATGCAGTCCTGTAGGTGCTGGTAGAAGGCATTTGTAAGTGATTCAGCGGTTTGAGTAATGTTTACCACTGGCTCAGGGGCCTTAAAGGAGACCACACTAGTTTTAGAAGTGTGAAGTCGGCTTTTGAGAAGTTTTCACTGTGGTCTTTTTGTTTCAGGTGGGGCGGGATGAGGACCTCCAGCGAGATTAGTTTATGATCTGATCTCACCAGTGAGGGGTATACTTCTGGTGTTGAACATTGTGATCCCATGTTCGTGATGATGAGATCAAGTATGTTTTCTCCTCTTGTGGGGATGGTGACTAGTTGTTCCATGGCATTTGAGTTTATGAACTCCAGGAACCTTTGGGCTAGAGTGTTTGGGCTTGAGTAGTGTTCCCAGTCTATATTAGGGTAGTTGAAGTCACCTAGTAAGATGGTGTTTGGAGATACATTTATTCCCTCCATTGTTTTCAGGAAGGCCATGTGAGGTTCCTGAGTTTGAGAGGGTGGCCTGTAACATGCTACAAATTGCAGAGCAGTCTTGCCTATGGTTAATTGCACCTGGATGGTCTCCGATGCATCGTGCGTTGCCACCAACCTTGAGGTGTGGGTGTCCTCAAGTTTTCTTTTGCTTAGTTGTAAAAAAACTTTATGGATTCCCATTGAAGGGGTTACCTGTTCCATACTCTCCTGTACTGGCTGAAATCATCCAGTACTCATTCCTTCACCTGTCAAGCCCCATATCTTTGGAACTTACTACCTAGCCTTATGCTTAGCTCTTTTAAACAGTTTTTAGGGTCTGCTTAGGCAAACTAGCATTTTAATTCCTTGTCTTGCACAACTGAATATGCCTGATTTATGCACACTTTTGTTATTTTTATATCAACATAGTTATACTACTGGTTAGTTTTAAGTAGTTTAATGTACTTAAAAAGCTTTATTTCTATTTCATAAAGTATAAAGGTCTTCTGTCTCCACAAAGACACAGCGTTAATGGTAGACAACAGCAGCGTCCCCCTGTTCTTATGCTGTCTGTCTGCCCGCTCACTCTGTATGCTGGCAGAAGAGCTGTAGTACATGTCTATGGACATCTTGGCTGCCCAGCAGTATTGCACCATTTTATTTTTGTTACATGCAAATACCTGACAAGATATATGCAACAACTGGAGTGTTTACAAAAAGAATGCAGGGTGTAAACAACATGTCCAATAAAGACCACCTCAAAGCCCTATCCCTACACTCATTCTCCTATAGAATGCTGAGAGACAATATATGCCTGGCCTACAAAGAATCCTCTGATAGGCCTGTTGCACACCTGCAAGACAAATAGGATCAGAATTAGCCAGTCTAGGGACTATAACCTCCTCTGCAACATAAATAGGTTATGTTGGATGGACAAGTATTTATCTCAGACACTACCCCATAGAACAAACTTCTAATGCATGTGAAACAGAGTTCTTCCCTAACCCAATTCAAGTGTGACTTGAACCAATGGGTAGGAAATGAGAAATGTACCCTTTGTCTGGTACCTATGTCTCTATTCAACAGACACAGCCTGTAAATATTTGGCCACCCATGCCCAAGTCTCCATATACCCTTTAAAATAACTTGGGATATCAGAACTTGTCAGATACATTTGAGAAGCATGGCTAGGCTTAAAAAGCCCCCCCCCAGGGTTGTTAGCCTAGTGCTCACCTATGAATCTATGAACTGAACAGAGTGATTAAAACTGAAGGATCCAATTCAGGCTTGAGGAGTACATTATACTAGTAATCACATGCTTGACCAGAGATGATGCAAGATTTACTGGTTATACTCCAGATATGCCACCCACTAGATACATAGTCCTATTCCAGTAAGAACACAGCTCTGTGTAACAATGCTGTTTACCAACTCAACAAATCTACGAGTTTTGAAAACTGTAGAAAAAATTATTAAAGACACCAAAGCATAACAAATTAATATGTATTAAATTTAAAAAATTATGAAAAATCTGTAGAAAATCATTAAAATCAATCGACAAGAAAGCATCAGACAAGACATTCCACACAAGTATGAAGAACATTTTATACTTACTGTAATCATACATGAAGGAAAAAAGAAAATATTGATAAAGAAACACTAAATATATGATCCACAATAGACTTTATGATGAAGTGCAAAACTATATTTCATAGAAAGGAGTTTCCAACCCACTCAACCCCCATACCCCAACAACCTTATGGCTGAACACAGACTTCATGATGGCCATTACAGGTTTTATGCTAGTAAAACAGAAAACGCTGACATTTGAACCAGTTCTCCCAACATTTATAAAACATGTAGGGGGCTGAGGGGCTTTTTATCCCCTTTTAATGTAATGCATCAGCCATGTAAAATCAAACCACACCTACAAGACACCGTGCTATTTAATGCATTCCTTCTCTCCATTCTACTATTATAACCTGGTACTGTCTGTCTGGACTGGTCAGTCTAGCAGATTTTTTTCTTTTTTTGCATCACAGCTACTCAGCATACTAAATATTTTACATTCTAAAAAGGGTCAGGAACCAAATAGTGTTGCCCATATGGGAGGGGGCTGCTACCTTCTTAACTCTTGACATCAACAATCAGTTCTCCCAGCATTTTTAATACACTTGATATGTTGCGAGCAGTAACCCTTTAAATAAAATAATGTTTTAGTCATCACTTAAACTCTTACCAAGAATATGTATGAGTTACATGGTAATCAATGAAATAAACTAGAAACGCTCTGTGCAGTGTCATGATTTCAAGGCTCAGCCACTGTCACCCCTACTTTTAGTTTTGTTACATTCAACAAGTGGTCATGATGTCAATCGTAAGTATGCCTAAATCTACATGGGCTACACCTTGGGTAATAGTACAGCCAGTTAACCAATGACTGAGATGGCTGGGTCATGAGGGTGAAGTAAGAGTGGACACGTGTTACTGGGAGTGGTTTAATCCTACAGCACTCACAGATGAATTGAGACTCCTGGTGTTATACACCAGGATTTAAGATTTTTTTTTAAGTAGTCCCTTTTTATTGGTGATTTTTTTTACTATGGGCTGTTTCCTCAGATCCGAGGAAGTAGACACTTCTTCTGCACACATTTTAGTATGTGTGCATACACAGACACAATAAATGGGAAAGTAATAGCCTATGCCACTGATACTGTGTCATTAAAGAATTTACTAGGTCAGCTTTTATTTACTTATTTATTTTTTATTTAAATTACAAAGGACCTTACTGGAACAAATGTTAGACGCTCAGTCTGACGGTGTTAGGCATTTCTTTCTCTACAAATACAGTTATTTTGTTTTTAGATGCATTTTAATCAACTTGCTGCCATTGTCTTAATGGTAGAATTTGAACTAATGCTAAATGCATTTTCAGTAGTAATGGTAGGTTAACACCAGCAAAAACATTTTACTTATTCAAATATCTACACTTTAATGATTTTAAGAATATTTTTAGAAGCAGTGCATACTAATTTTAGACCATTGTTATTCATGTAGAAAACTGAGTAGGGAGACAATTATAGAAAACTTTGTTCCTCTGATGTTCTCCATTTAGAGATCAGTTTGGTATTAAACTTAGTTTGGCATGAAATAATTTTCCACTGGGAAAGCTGTTTCAAAATGTGGTAGAGACTGCTTTACATTCATGAAGTTCAAATGCTAGACAGAACAAGACCGCGTGAAAATGTGAGGAATTGAAGGAGTAGAAAGTGAGACTTTGTTACAGAGGTAAACCTTGATAGAAGAATAAATAAATATGACTCAAATAATACAACTCTGGAATCAAACATGATTTGGGATTTTTGCATTCTCCTGTTTCCTGTGAAGAAAAGCTTTCACATTTAGTTAAATAGAACCCCCCCCCCCCCCCCAGCAGTCTGCTTGTTGTTCTCATTTGCAATGTAAAACACCTCAAAATTAAACAGTTGCCTGTTAGGAATTAACTTCATATCCTTGAGGCATGCAGGCTGACAGTGCTATATAGCAGGACAATAAAAACACAACATCTGTAACAGCAAGAAATCTATGGGCGCATTGAATGCATTGGTGCTATTGTAAATACAGCTGATGGTCCTTGCATGGCTTTTAGCAATGCCTCCTAAAATAGGAAGAAAGGCAGAGCATACACTGAATTCATGCAAAGCAGAAGGTTTCCACACCTGTGAAGTGTTGAATACTGACAGCAAAAACTTGATGAGGGTTGGAGTGGTGTCCACCTTCTCTAAGGTATTTGAAGAAATACCACCTTCTTCATCTTTACTTACAGGTTAATTTGAAGGATTTAATGAAAGGTTCTGCCAGTTTATTTAACTGACTAAGAACTTATATTGCTTTTACTGTGATTTTCAGATGCAAAAATCTAATGCATTCATTTTTTGCATGCATGACACATAAGTGTGTTATGTCTCATTTGTTGATTTACCATATTACATTTATGTTTTATGAGTTGATTTGTACAGTTCCTAGAAGTGGACTTGACTTAAACATTTATCCCCTTAGGGTAATTGGTCTCTTTTATTTCCTGCTGATAATTAGAGAGAGTATGCTTTTGTGAAAACCAGGTATCTCAGACCCTTTACAGTTGTACGTGGACACAGTATGCCTGCATAATACGAGGTGTCACTAAATGTGGATGTGTAAGAGTAGATGGTATTCCTTGACCTAAGAGTACAGCTGGTTCCATCCAGTGGAAGAACTGTAAAAATTTTTCCAAAAAACTGCTTTGGATCTGGTTCTGTCAGAATCCAAGATGCCATAACCTCCAGACCCTTAAGGTAGTGAATTGCTGTGGCAGATTTCTATTAAGTTACGTGTGATGTAAACATTATGTGAAACTGTTGAACTGAAGTTTGTAGACTGGTATTTGGGATTTGTTTGTGAAAAAATGTTAACAGTGAATTGAAATTAGGTTCTCTACCTAATCTTTTGAAGCAGTCATTTGCAACTGAGTTACCGAATTAGCGAACTTTTTCTTTTCCAACAATATGGCTTCTGAAAGAGTGGTACAAGAATGTCTAAATGTGAGTCATTTTCGCTGGATGCCTGAAAAGTTTTTTGGGGTGTGAAGGGGATCTATTAGGACTGAAAAAGATGTGTTAAATATCCATTTGAATGCAGCCATGGTTTTCCCTTTTTTCCATTCCATTTTTCCATCTTAGTCAGAATGTCTTCAATAAACAGACCAGGCCATTAATCCCTGGTTACTTTTCAGGTAGTCCTCTGCCTGTTTGTCATTTTCTTCTACTTTAGCTTAACCGACTTTAAATTTATTTTTAATATTTCTTGCTCTTACAAGTAGTTTTAGAGATTTCTTCTTTTGTAGCTTTTTTCGTTGTTTCACATTTTTTTTCCTGCAGTAAACATGATTGAAAAGCATCTAAACATTTAGTGCTTGTTGTTTTATTAAACTTTAGGCAATAATTATATAGGTTTTGCTGTCAGACAAAGCCTCCCACCTGATAAAAATTACTGAATGTGTATATCCGCTGGGACACCCTATGTGCCATGGGCAGCCACACAAGGACATTTGGCAGGGAAGCTCATTCAATGTCGTATTTCAGCATTACTGAAAGACAGGCATCATCTCTCAAAATGGGGATGATGAAATCAAGCCAAACAAATGGTTAGTCTTCATGAGTAGGTGACTCTTTACAGGGCACACAGTCTGTACCAAAGGAAAATCTATTGGTTATCTTCATAATAAGAAAAGACATTCATTATTGGGGCCTGTGTACAGATCAACTAGACAGTAGAGTGAAAAATGATATTCTTAGAACAGAACATACAGCGGGACTACTCTTGGTGTGGAACCTGAATATTACAAAATGACAACAGCCACAGGCACTTCTAAGAACGGAATCTTTTTCAGTGATATACAATGGGTCATTCCCTATAAAGCCATTCATAAAACCCATTAAAAAAAACAGTCTTAGGCTTGGAACTACCAAAAAGAGGTGGAGATAGAATTATATTTTCTGATGATGGTAGCTGTCTGAGTAAAAGTGATCATTAAACAGTGTGATTATATTAAGTGCAGACAAAGTGAAGCCATATCAGATCAAAGATGCTGAACATTGTGGCAGAATCTATAAAGTAGAAAACAGGCTAAAAGAAAAAGTGGAGGAACTATGGAAATATTGAATATAATCAATAATCATAGGGATAAAATAAATACTTTGAGATAAATGATGCAAACCATAAAATATAATATAGTTCCACAAAAATGGATCATGAAGTATACAAAGAAATCACAGCATTATGAAATGATGTGACTCACGGAAGACAAAGGATAAATAATTGTTTCAGTTAAACAGAAGGATGTGAGAAGCAGTCAGACTCTAGCACAGGACCAAAAAGAAATTAATTAGTATTGTCCCTTAAAGTATGAAGAGAGCATAAGTACATTTGATGTGAGGAGTTAAAGAAAGAAGATAGTAGTGAAAGTGGACTGAAAATTAATAAGCTTTTTACTTCATGATTACAGTAGAAACCAAGAGGGTGATATGAGAACAAGTAAGAAGACATGGCCTAGATTATCATGACAGTAGTGGTGCGTGCGCAAGCGCGCGTGTGTGTGTCTGACTGTCCGTTTACATATTTGTACTGCGGAGGTGTTGATGTTGAGTCATACAGACAAGAAAAAGTTGTGAAATTACATATATATATATATATATATATATATATATATATATATATATATATATATATTTTTTTTTTTTAAAGGTAAGTATTACTATTCCAGTTTTATGGATTATTTTACTACTTATTACTAATTTTGTTTAAATTTATGATTTAATTGAATGACCCTTAATCCTTTTCTTTTTACTTTGCTATATTTTGTGGTGTTCTTGTGGGCTCTAAGAATTTTTTGTATATTTTCTGGGAGTTTTGTTAGTTTTCTTGAATCCAAATGTTTATTATATTCATATTGTGAAGCTATTAATGCATTTTACTCAACATGCATGTGTTTTGGAGCATTTCTACACAAATCTCAGTTGTAAAATATGTTCTGTCCAGTTGGCCATTTTTGTTTGACTGGTGCAACTGATGAAATTTCACCCTAGAATTCTTAAAAAGATATGAGAAAAGTGGATTTAGTGATGCCACTGAGTGCCATTTTTAAGCAGTAAAAGAAAAGGGTGGTAGTAGAAGCTTCAGGAAAAGAGGTCTGATTTTGCATTACAGCACTTTTAGACAGGTTAAAACCAACAGTTACAGACTTATTACAAAGACATTTGAGGTTAGTGATAGGGGAAATTATACAATGATTACAGCACTAAAAAGAACAAAAAAGAACCTAGAAACAGATGGGGCACAGGACCATACCCAGCAAATATTCACATTAGGACTGCTATTCCAAAGAAATCTAATAGGTTTCTTTAACAGAGCAAAGGTGCATGGCAGAAATGGGAGATGCCATGGATGGAGAATAACAAGCCTGCTACAAAGTGCAACAGACCCCTAAAAGAATGTGTTAAGCAGGTAGCCAGCATAGCAGGTGGTTCCAAGGTGATGACCTGGGTAACAAATTCTGTTTTCAGGATTACTGAGAAGGTTATACAAGCCTGCTTATGTGACACATATGCAGGTAGAGAAGGATCATTTGTCTAGTCACTCCAAACTTTTGTTGCAGCCAGTCTCAGTATAGCTACCTTGCCCCCTCTCCACCATTCACATCTTCTTTGAATCTTTGCTTATACACAAACTTTTACTACCGTGTAGTGAACTAAACATGATGTTTTTCATCACAACTATGCCCAGTCCTTCCCTGTTTTTCTCAATTAATTTTATGCTGTACTACACACCTGTGAATACTTGAGTCTAGCTCATGCCCAACAGATCCCTATAGCATATTTTTTATAGTTTATGCCTTGTCCCCAATGATCTCATTGGCCTGTGTTTCCTCTTCATCAGTGAGATGTATTTATCTCTGTAAGGCCTGAAGGACTGAACATTATTGTTATATGTTATTAAATGGAGTACATGCTGACAGGTGCAGGGTTACTGGTGGTTACTGCACTGTTAAAGACTGGTTTTAGTTTTAATAAGTGACATTATATAATGACAGAAAGGGCGGTGGTGGTGCTGCAGTAGCGTTGTTGCCTCATAGCAAGACATTGTCCCGTTCGATTCTCAGCTAGACCGTCTTCTGTGTGGGGGCATACGTGAATGGGGCGTGCCTTAGTTGAAGGTTGTGCGTCAGGGCTGGTAACCCGGTACGTAAAAATCCACTACCAATCATTAGCGGACCGGAGTTCCACTGTGGCGACCTCTAACCGGGAAAAGCCAAAAGACACAAAATATAATGACAGAAAGGAAAATCCTACATCTGTGAAGAACATAAATATCTGTAAAAGGGTTGATGCACACAGAGACTTGACAAGATTAGAAGACTGGCCAAGCATATGACAAATAAATGCAGAGATATGCACTACAAAAACAAGGCCCAAAGAATAAGCATGCAAATGAAGTGATACTGATCAGGAGATCACTTGGTGAACTAATGATACTGATCAGGAGATCGCTTGGTGAACTAATGACAGCAAAAGTGGAAGGCAGCATGTTTTTTTCTACATAGACTAACCACATGAGAAGATTTATTCATGTGTGCAGACAATTGGTGAGATCCTACTACAGTAGAGAGTCAGTTATCCAAACGTTTATTATCTGAAATGTCAATTATCCGAACCCAGTCTTCCAAAGTTTTGGGGTACGAAAAATCATAAAGTCTAAATATGTAAATGTTATACGTATTTTTAACTTGTAGCCTGCTTGTTTGTGAAAAATAATCTTTATTGTCCACTGGACTTGCTGAATGTTTGAAAAGTATATTCCCTGAGTGCAGAAAAAACAAGATTTTAAAAGTTTTTTTATCCAGTTCAATGTATGTTTGATTATCCATACTACCCTTGGTCCCAATTAGTTCAGATAATCGAGACTCTAGTGTACAGGGAAATCAGGAAACCCTCATAGTAGTGTAAATAAAGTTATTTATTTTAGGAAATAAGATGATAGGTGAGTTCAAACTATGGCAGATGGGGCTTAATCTTTGAGTTAGAAGCTAATGTACATAATAATTTAAATGTTACCATAACTATGAGCAGCTATGTAATGAATCAGATATTTATATACTTTGTATGCTGGCAGAGGAGTTCATTAGTTTTGCTGATTCCTCTGGTGGACACAGCTTCCCAAGCATTGATACTACTCTCAGCCTGCCCCTTCGTCACCAATGAATACTATCATAGACCACCACTGCCTGAGGCACTGACTTCCATGGTCCCACCATCACTTCTGTGAAATAATTCAGAATCATTTGCTATGAGCTGCTGTTCACTGAGATAAACACTCCAGACCGAGAACAGTACAAACTGGATTTGAGTCTGCCACTGAAGCTAAGACCACTGGACCCAAATGATATTTGCTTGATTTTGCATAATATTGAGTATACTAGAATAGCCAGCACTTTTTGTAACTGATTTTCGGGACCTTGATTTTAATTAATTTACTGTTTTTTTTCACTGGTGGCAGAAGGAAAACTCCAGCATAGTTCTAGGCTTGTATTTGCTACTGTACCATTGCTAGCCACTGCCTCACTTCCTCATGGGCCTTGCTGTCCCGTATTGGTCAACAGCCACTATTCTAGTCTATTTCCCTTTAAACATATGGGTTCAATGCCAGAGTCATGCTTGTGGTTAAGTATACATTTATGCATGCTCAATACTTAGAAAACTCACTTGGAAAAAATAAAATGTAATTAAATTATATTAATAAACCATGGTATAATAGTAATGCTACCGTGGAGGGGGTATTTGTATTTTTTTCCCCTTCTGGTTTGATTATTTTGTCCTGAAGGTGACATCCACAAAATCCATCCTGTTAGTCAGGAGTAAATGCAGCCATGCTTCCCACCGCAACCAACATTGCCATATTAAGCCAGCTACTAGAAATATATCCATTGGTCTTTAGATGGCTGAGTAATGACAACATGGCACAATTGGCTTCCTGAGAGGTTTGTACAGGATAAAAGGAATGAAATACTTCCTCTAGCAGTAAGTGACTGGTAGTAGACATGCTTTGTTCTGCATCAGAAGAATTTAGATTATGGTCTAATACAAAGCAACAAGCATCTGTTAAATGAGTTTAGAACCAACAAAATGAATCAGTATTGATTTAATTTGGGAGACAGTGTGGTTCGGGGTTGCAGAAGGGCTAGATGGGATTTATTGTTCAATTTGTGGTTGATCTTGTTTTTAATATTTTCATTTTTAAAAGTGAAGGACAATATTGACCAGAATGGGGCAGGGCATTTGATTTCATGTGATATTAGTAAGGCTTTCAGTAATGGTTTTCATGGACTAAGTTGAAGAATATAAGCCAGTTATGGTTTTGGAAGGATGTTTTTGGTCTGATATAACATTATATGGCTGAGAACAGACATTCCTTTACTGAATGAGTAGTTATAGAGCAACATTGCTGGCATAGCAATGTTAAGCCAAGTTGTCCTCTTAGTTTGAGTCTGTTTGGATTGATTTTAAATGCAGTACCCCAAGACAGAAGCAATTGTGGAAGGCAGAATGGAAGATTGGGAAACAACGCATATCATGATCTTGTTATATATGTGCATGGTTTTATGGGTAAAGGGGGAAGTTACAGAGTTCTTGTATTTCAGTTTTTGATTAGCATTTTGAGGTGAGCAGTTTTGCTTAAATGTAAAGGACTGGGAGGGTGTTTACATGTAGGTTGGGTGAGATTGTTTTATTTCTCTATGGTTTTTACTACTGCGCCTACTGACCCTGAAGACCCCCACCTCCCACCACCAGTCTATCATTCCTCATAATGGGTACCTCCAATATGAAGGGAGGAAAGAGTTGCATCATCCAGGTAGCCATGGACATGATCTGTGGCCTTGTTTACATCCTAACAATGAGAATATTTCCAATAAGGCCATAACCCTGCTTCCAGCAGCTAATGTGACTATCTGCATCACCAAAGAATCTCATACTCCATCCTCATATACATACCTGCTTACATCTACACAAAAATGAGGGCAATGCCCACACCCATGTTCTTGGCCATGCATAGTGTCATGCAAGCCTCCACTTGCATAGTGACAACTAACCAACCAAAACCACAACTCTCTCATTCATTGCATACCTTTATATGCCCCTCTCTCCCCACCCTGTCTCTGCAAGCACCCAGGCTTTTTCTCAAACTATGGTCATCCATTTCAAATTAGAGCTTTATTCCTCCATGCCATAGTGTTGGGTAGGAGGTATCTGTGTTGAAGATAAATGAACTGTTAGGTAGTTCTAGGAGGGTATACATTTAGTTGCTAAGATGGAGGGCATGTTTGTATATGATGAGAGAAATTGTTATAATATAGAGGTCATATACATTATTTTTAAAAAACGAAGTCCTATCTGGTTAAATGTCTTTTATTTGGTATCAGTACCAATTTGCAGAAATGTTTTTTATGTTGCCTGAGTAGATGTAAGTTGAACCCATCAGGCTTTTTCACTTATTCAGGTTCACAACTGTATCCTAGTGAAAGGGGCATTTTGTGTTATAATGAAGAAAGAGGATAGGTAATGGTTCATCCATTAGTGCATTATGAACTACTTTTCTCCCTATTTGTTTTGCCTGGTTAAAAAAGTTCACACAGAGGTTAGTAGTAAACTGTTTTAACAAACTATAGGGCAAAGAAAGTTAAATACAGGCAAGAAAAGTTTCACATATGTATAGATGAGAAAGATTATGTTATGGAAACTTTATGAAAGGACTTGAGATCATACCTAGAAAGGCATAGTATATTAATGTTATTGGGAATATTCATGTAGAAAGAGGCTGTTAGAGTTACATGCCAGATTTTGAGGCTGCCATTGCCAGCAGGACAGATGATCCCATATGAATAAGAACTCTGGGATTTATTGTGGCATTTGTCACAAAAGGAATTACTGCTCAGAGAATGGGTTAAAACAACATGAAAACGCTAGGTCCTTTTTTTCTTTTAATATATTATGATATATCTTGATATGTTTAATTTGAATTGTTGAAGTTTCCTTTCTAACTACATAAATGAGTTTCTGAAAGGGGAATTATGCATGACATTAATGCAAATGATTTATGGTTTTGTAAAGTAAACAATTTCGTTTACGTATTTTTTATGTTTATTTTTAATTTTTATTCATATTTTTTTTTGTATTTGCCTTGTTTATGATTTTCATTATTTGATTTGCTGGATTGTTTATAATCTCCTATACTCTTGAAGTAAGAAATGCTCACTTGGTGCTTGGCTGACAAGAGGAAGGAAGAGGGTTTGTGTGTGTAGCCAGCTAAAAATGTGTTTCAGGTTATACAGGTGCAAACCACTGTGAATGTGGAGGACCTGGCTGGTATATATATATATATATATATATATATATATATATATATATATATATATATATATATATATATATATATATATATATATATATATATATATATATATATATATATATATATATATATATATATATATATATATATATATATATATATATATATATATATATATATATATATATATATATATCTATGATGGAACTATCGAGGTGGAGCCTAAGTATCAACAGACACACACACACACACACACACACACACACACACACACACACACACACACACACACACACACACACTCACACAAACTTGAAAAAAGAAAGAAAAATTGCCAAATAAAATCAGTCCAGCAAAGAAAAATGGCAAAATAAAATTGATCTTAACGCTACCTCTACCACAAAGTTGATGTCAGGCAGTTAGTAGAAGTTTCTCCTTAAACACATTCATACCATATCTCCAGTTCTTCAGAGTAACCAGACAATCAGATGTATAAAACTTAAAGGAAAGGTGGAGTTAATATTCCCTATCCTCTTTTTGTAGTTGAGTAGCTCTTAACACAAGTTCACTTAACATGCTGGTTTCACCTTATAAGCTTCACGCTCCCTTTGTAAGTACAACAGTAGGTAGCAAAGCTGGTAGCATGTACTAACAGCAGGTTTATGTGTTATACTTTTGTAATGGCTGCTGCTATGTACTGTATGAATGGTTGCAAGATTATGTACTCCGTGGACTTGCAACAAAACTGTACACCATCTCCTTGGTTACTGATAATCCTAAGATCCTGCACTTGAATTATTTGAAACAAAACTCTCCGTGATTATTTTCAAGATTTTCTGTTTATCTCTGTTTGCTGAGAATACTTAGACTATATACTCATTACCTTTGAAATAAAGTTCTATTCTCTCCTTGTTTGCCAATACTCCATGATTCTGCATATCTTCCATAATTGTAGTTAGTGCTAAAGTCTACTACTTGGTGACTCTAAAAAAAATTATGCCCAAATGCTGGCCTTATCCCAAAAATGGCCTGGTAGTTTAGTGGCTATCACAATTGTAAGACCTCAAATTGTGGGCTTTTAATATCTGAAAAATAAAATGGGTTTCATGTCTAAAAAGTTACTTTTACACCATAACACTCTTGTGGGTGGGGTGGGGATTCAGTATGGTACATTGAGTTACATCCAGACAAATCTAGAACAAAATAAATGCAATTACTGGCAACCTCATCCAGATAAATAAAAGTTATTTTACAGGGCAAGTCCCTGCTATACCCTTCCATGTGGGGGACTTTACACCTCACATATTCTTACTTGTATATGCTGCTTTTGCAGTTGCACACCTGTGGGGAAAATGTGAAACAATTCAATTATTTCTTGCTCTGTGATACAACATTGTCTGCAAACATTGCTTAAGACAAACAGTATTCGCTAAGTTGCAATTCATCCAGTTGTTAATATCGAGTTGTAACATCAACCAGTTACTCAAGTGGAAGCCATAAAAACATTGACCCACTGCTGACTCTTTAATAGCAACAGTGCCAGCAATGTTTTCCTGTGATAAACACCACTCACTGAGTTGTGAGCGATGAGTTGTAACATCAGTTAGTTACTCATTCACTGGTAGAAGAACCTTTACATCATGCACAATGTCTTAATCTGATGAAGGTGTCTGTAGTGGTCAATGATTAGTGGTAATTCATTCATTGAAAACTAGTTATGCTACTACAATTAAGGTCACTGCTTCATCAGATTTGTGCATGACAGTGGGGTCAGCAATGAATAATTTCCATACCAAACACGGAAGTCAAGTTTCAACTGTATTTCAGGTCATACTGCCATGATTAAGTCAGCTACTCTTGTATTATCCTTATAGATGGGCAGTAGTTGCCTTGAGGAGATAGATGGTTAGCAGAGGAATTACGTGAAATAAATCAACCGAGTCCATTTTCCAGAGCAAATTATTCAAAATGACAGTCTAATACAGAAGTCTACTCATTTGGTTGTATTTGCTGTTTTGGTTATTTTGGTGACAATACCCAAGGCCTTATTTAAAGATAAATGAACCACTCCAAAATATGGAAGTTTTTAACAGGCCATATCAGAACATTGCAAAACTTTTGTCTTAAAGGGTACTAATGATTTTAACCTTATTAATCCTTCTTTAACTGCACATTATGAAGGGAAGTAAATGTAAGCAAGTCTGGTACTTCAGTGGTTCTGATATTTTATCAAATAAAGCTTCAGTTTTGTCTCGTCTGCAAAAATAAAAAGATGAAGAAGAGGTATTCAGAGATATGTTTTCGTGCATTTATTTAGATGCTGTGTTGTGTCATTTTCTTTTTATTACTATTCAGTTAACACATATACTTTGTTTCTTTGTTTTTTTTTTTTTTTTTTTTTTTGCAGAAGAGCAGTTATGATGTCAATGAAGTTGAACAGAACACAGTAGAGTTAAAGGTGCACTTCAAGAGAAACAGCACACTGCGACGTTCAGCTTATGCCTTCTCATACAAAGAAGGTTACGCTGACCTTATTACTTCAGGTACAAGCATCCGAAGGAAAAACCCCGCCCGCTCAAAGCACAGAAGTGGTATCCTGCCAGTGGCAGAGCCTGAAAATGTGTTTGTACAGGAAAAAACTAAGGAAAATGTCTGAGTTTTCCCAAATATAGAACTGCTGAGAACTAACTACTATAAAAGCCAAAACAGAGCCATCCCCTGTATCAGGGGCATTTTAAGCCATTCTATATAGTGTCACCCAGATGGACTAAAGCTGACTGACATGAAGGAGGAAGAAATGTTTGCTATTGGAGTTACGTGCTTTTCCATATTGTACTGACCACCTTATATAGAATTAAACCAATCTCTTGAGCTGTATGTTATTGTTACAGGTTAGCTTGCTGAGATGTACAGGGACATTTTTCACTGAGGTCGACAAGAACTTGTTCACACGTTGAAAATGTGATATTCTTCCATTTCACTGTTGCAGTATTCATTACATTAGGGTTCCCCTGCCAAGGTTGGCACAATGTCCAGCCAGTATACCAAAGCCTTTACGTTAAACAAACTGCTGAATTAAGCACAAACCAAATCAATCTCTCATAACTGCTGGCTATGAGACAGAGAAGCCCACAAAAGGAACTTGTTCCACCAGGAAGTTTAATTACACTTAAAAACAATGAAGTAAGAACTTTCAACTTATTCCAATGAATAAGTCTTCTTCAGACAACCACATTACATCACATCCTGCTAAAGGGTTTAAATACATTCATTAGATGATCACATGCTCAAATCCATTAACGCTAAAACATCAAATATTATATAAGTGAAAATCCTAAAAGTCGTGTTAATAACAGTGTGATAAATCTAAACAACCCACTTCATGATAGAAAATACTATATAGTTCATAAACCATTCACTAATAGAACATCCAAATAATGTTCTGTTAAAGGCACTAGAATGTTAAAATGTTAAAAAATTAAACTGTAAAAGTATAAAAAAATTATGTATGAAAAAATGTAATGATGTGAAAAGACCTAACATTCAGCAACCAGAAAACCCCAATTAGATGCTAAAAAATTCATTAGCTAAATATACATAGGCTAAAAATATATAAATCAACCCCAATAGCATTTTTACTTTAGAATAAGTTGTAAATTAATAATATAAGAAATAATTATATACATTATTTATATGTTAACCAAGACATATAAAAAGTAAAAATATGTGAATTAATATTCTTAATGACACTCATTCAATGCACTAAAAAAAACTAAAATTCTAACTTTATATACTTCTGAGTTTCAATATGCAGGCCAAGAAATGCATATCGTTCAGTCCTGGTGGGTAATAGGCATTAAATCTTAATTGCCACAAAAGCTCCTGAAATTCTAACAATGAATTTTTTAGCATCTAATTGGGTTTATCTGGTTGCTGAATGTTAGGTCTTTTCACATCATTACATTTTTTCATACATAATTTTTCATACTTTTACAGTTTAATTTTTTAGCATTTTAACATTCTAGTGCCTTTAACAGAACATTATTTAGATGTTCTATTAGTGTATGGTTTGATAAAATATTTTATGAACTATATAGTATTTTCTATCATGAAGTGGGTTGTTTAGATTTATCACACTGTTATTAACACAACTTTTAGGATTTTCACTTGTATAATATTTGATGTTTTAGCTTTAATGGATTTGAGCATGTGATCATCTAATTAATGTATTTAAAGCAGGATGTGATGTAATGTGGTTGTTTGAAGAAGACTTATTCATTGGAATAAGTTGAAAGCGCTTACTTCATTGTTTTTAAGTGTAATTAAACTTCCTGTTGGAACAAGTTCCTTTTGTGGGCTTCTGTGTCTCATAGCCAGCAGTTCTGAAAGCCTTTAGGTTGCTTTAAGGTACGCCATATATCACATGTATGCTCCTTACATAGAGTAGGGCATAAAGGTGACGTCTGGATGTACCATCCTCAGAACTTCTTTGAACTCTCTGAACCCCATCACTTGATCATTGGTCTGAATGCTCATTCAAGTGCTGGTTCACCAAGCCATTGCAGGTAAGTGCCCCATCGGGGTTCTTTTTTACTTATCTTTTTTTTATTGTTGCTTGTGGGGTTTCATATCATCCAAGAAGGGTAAATGCCAGTGTGGGAGACAGATTCCCCATAAAGACCGTAATGAACAGTGTCTGTTTTGTCTTGGTGCCTTGCATGACCATATGCCCTGTTCCATCTGTCATGCCTTTGTACCTAAATTTCTTCTTAGAAGACTCTATTCTTTGATGCCCTATCTTGAAAACCAGTATCTTAAGCTTCTTGTGAAAAACATGATGAAGAGAACTTCCTGCTGTGAGGGACAGCCATCAGTGAAGAAGGCCAAGAAGCATAGGCTAGAATAATTTGCTGTTTAGCCTCTGCTGGGCATCTCTGTCAAGACGAGTGAATGCCCAGAAGTTTGCCTGGATTTATCATTGGATTTTTCTGCCACGACCAGGTTGGATGCTAGTGGGAATCCGACTTTAAGCACATCTGAGGAGGCATTACAGATGTCCATTTTAGACGTTCGGGTTGAACAATGGCTGACTATCTCTGAGGGGTCTAGGAGTGTTCCTCAAATATTAGTCAGAGAAGATGTCCCTTTTACCATTATTGAATGCCATCCTGGGTCAGATCCTTCCAAATTTTATAAGACAGATGTCCCATTGAAGAAAAAGCAAAAGACTGAACGTATTACTCCTGCTCCTAAGGATCCACAGAGTGAATGGCAGCCTTTCACTCAAGGCTTGTTTAGTGTTTTAATGGCATTGAAAGCTCCACTGGGAGTTTCTGTTCAAGCCCCCCCCCCCAGTCTTCTACTCCCCCTAAAAAATGCCAGGGAACAGGATTCCTCAGAGGAGAGGCTGGATTTTGATGGGGAGTCCCTTGCTTACTCTTTTCACATTCCTTCTCCTTTGGACTATGGGTCAGAGGAAGAGGAATCTACCAGCCCCGATACTCCCTTTGAAGGGGACATGGTCTACAGAATGATGCAGTTCTTTAAATGAGATTGTGCTCAGGATTCTGAGGTACATAAATGATATTATGAGTTGCTGCAGATGGATTCTCCTACACTTCTGCTGTTCCTCCTGTTTTGGATATCTTGTTGTATGCCTTTTACAATGCTTCTAAGGCTCCAGACTCTCAGTCCCCTGCACCCAAGAAACCTGATAGATTCTGTAGGGTGCCTGAGGACTCCAAATTTTGTACAAGTGTCCTTCTGCTGACCCCACAGTGGTTTCTCTAGCTTCTGACAAGCCCTCTCAATTGCTTCCTTCTCCCAAGTTACTGTCCTCTGAAAAAGATAGCAGGACCATAGAAAGGCTAGGCAAGAAGGTTTACACCTCGGCTACCTTAGCTTTTCGGGCTAATTGTCAGACCCATATATTCGGGTACATGTTGGCTCTCCTATCCCAGGCTTGTCAAGTTATCTCTAATCTTTCAGACTTTGAGGGTAAAACTTCTACCCTTTCCCTGTCAGGGACTTCCTCCCAAGTGGCTCATCATGACATCAAGTGTAGTTATGATTCAGCAGATGCTTCTTCTAGGGCTGCTGCTTTTGGATCAGTACTGAAGAGGTATTCTTGGCTTCAGCTTCAACCTTTGCCTGATGATATTAAAGCTAAGTTGATGGATGCCCCTCCTGATAATAAACAGTTGTTTGGTGAGGCTGCTGCTGCTACTGTGTCAGTCCCTTCAGGATAAGAGCAAGGCTTTATAGGAACTTGAACATGTGTTTGTTTCTCCAGTGCCTATGTCTCAGATAAGCTATTGCAATAAGCCAGCCTTTGTTCGCAGGCAATCTCGCCCTCTTCCTAAGGGTAAAAAGGGTGGCAAGTGAGCTCCTCCTGCTAAGCCTAGTCAGACTTCAGTGCCTTAGAAGTCTCCTTTTCCAGATAAACCAAGTGCGGTCTGACTATTCTATTCTTCCCAGCCACCTTCCTCTTTTTCTTCATCTCTCTCTGTCTCTTCCTGTTTGGTTACAGATTACTCAAACTTCCTGGGTTTTGTCCATTATTCGCCAGGGGTATTTCATGGCTTGGAAATCCCTTCTGCCTTTTATGGGTGTTCCTCACCCCCCACAGGAACAACTCTCCTTCTTTCCAGAGTTGCTCTGGGACCTTTTGACTCGATGTACTATTCAACAGGTACCTGTGTGCCAAAGGGGGAGGGGGTTCTCCAGGATGTCTTTAGAACCTGGAAAAGTGGGTACTTGGAAACCAATTCTAGACCTCTCTCATCTAAACACTTTTCTGAAGGTGCCCCCCCCCCTTTGAATGTTGTCCCTTCAGACATTGTTCCTTCTCTTGCTTTCTCAGGTTGTATGGTATCTCTGGATTTCAAGGATTGTTATCTCCATATACAGATCCAGCCCCTTTTCAGGAATTTTTACATTTCTCTTTCACTTCCTGGCATATTCAGTTCTCTGCTTAGCTCTTTGTCCTTTCTACTGCCCCAAGGGTATTCACCAAATGCCTTGCTACTGTGATTGCTTTTTTGTAGGATTCTGGGGATCCAAGTATTTCATTACTTGGACGACCTCCTGTTTCAGGCATCCGTCCCAGAGATCCTGTTGCAAAATCTTCATTTTGCCATTTCTCTTCTGCAATGCCTGGGGTTCACAATAAACTTCAAAAAGTTTTTTCTGACTCCCCGAGACCATGTTTTTCTGGGGTCGAGGATCCAGCCGGTGCCAGTGCTGGCATCCCTGTCTCCTCCCAAGGCCTTGACACTGATTTCCTTCTTTCAAATTCTTCTTCCTCTGGCCTCTATTACAGCTAGGGAGTTTCTGAGAGCTCTGAGATTCAGAGCATCTACCATCCCTATGCTCCCCCTGGCCAAACTCTACATGAGAAAGTTTCAGTGGTTCCTGAAGTCAATTTGGCTTCAACATGCAAATCCATTAGAATCTGTAGCTCCTCTTCTACCTTGTCTCAATAAGGAACTTCACTGATGGATCCAGCAGTTGTATCTAAATCCAGGGCTCCCTTTTCATCCTCCCTTTTCCTCTCTGGAGCAGTTCACAGACAATTCAGACATGGGATGGGGAGCAGCTTCTGGCTCTCTAAAGGTGCAGGGGGTGTGGTTGCATCTTCAACAGAAAGGGCACATCAGTGTCAAACAGATGAGATCTCTTCTACTGTTGCTTCAGGCTTTTCATCCTCTTTTCTCCCTAGGACCTCTCAAGGTATTTACAGATAATACCACGGTTGTATGATATGTAAACAAATGGGGGGAAGGGACAAGATCTTATCTTCTTTGCTGGTTGGGACTCCTAGTGTGGGATCTTGCTTTCCAGTATCAAATGACTCTTCAGGCAGTTTACATTCCCTCAGGTCAAAGCATTGTGGCAGACACTCTGAACAGGTCCTTAACTCAATCCCATGAATGGGTGTTTCACAGGGCTGTATTTTTGGACATTGTCCACCAGTGGGGTACTCCTCAAATAGATCTTTTTGCATCCCCTGTGAACAGACACCTTCCTCTATATTGTGTACTCTGGTTTGGAAGGTGGACACCCTATATTTTACTTGGAAGGGTTTGTTTCTTTATGCTTTCCCTCCCCTTCCCGTCATTCCAAAAGTCCTGTTCAAAATTCAACAGGATGTTCCCAGAATCTTATTAGTGACTCCCTTTTGGCCAAGATAAAATTGGTTCCCTCTCCTTCTGCATTTAGCCATGGGAAATTGTTACAGGTTACCTCACAGGTTGGATTTACTCACACAGGGCAAGGGATATCTCATCCATCCGCACTTGTCCACCCTTCAGCTGACACTGTGGATGATAGGATTTTGATTCCACATAGACAATTTTTTTTCTGAAGACATGTTTAGGGTCCTGCAGGAGGCCAGGAAACCCAATACTAGGAAATCCTATTTATCCAAATGGAAGAGGTTTCTTTTTTGGTGGCTTTCTCTAAATCTGTTTCCACTTTTGGTGGATGTTCCTTTGGTTCTCTGTTATCTGTGTGAATTGCTCAGTGCTGAGTTGGCTTGTTCTTCTGTTAAGGCCCACTTATCAGCTGCCTCTGCTTGCCTGCCTTTATCTCCCCTCCTTTAGCTTCTAGATTTGAGGATAAACAATTCCTTAAAGACATCCTTCATATTAGGCCTCCCAGGAAGCCTGTTCCTCTTCCCTGCGATCTTAATTTGGTTTTGGAAAAATTGACTCATGCTCCTTTTGAGCCTGTGTCTTCAGCTTCCTTGCAACATTGTTTTTGTAAGACTGTACTTTTGTTAGCCCTTACATCTGCCAGATGGGTATCTGAGCTTCATGCCCTTATGGTTGTCCTCATGTTTTGGTGTTTTATAAGGACAGGGTGTCCTTGTGTACTTATCCTTCTTTTATGCCCAAGGTGCTGAATGAGTTGTCCCTTAATCAGTCTATTCATTTGCCCACTTTTTCCCCTCTCAGCAGTCTGCTAGTGAGAAGATGCTGCACACTTTGGATGTGCATAAACAACTCAGATTTTATTTGGATAAGATTAAGACTATAAGGAAATCTGATCAGCTCTTTGTTTCCTTTCATCCTAGGTCCTTAGGATTAGCTGTATCCAAGCAAATAGTTTCTTCTTGGATCTCCAAAGCTATTTCTTTTTGTTATTCCTTTCATGTTATGAGCCTTCCTTATTATGTTAAGGCTCATTCTACTAGGGCTGTGGCTTCTTCTGGTGCTTTTTCAAGGATTTGGATACTAACTCATTTACTGAGGTAGCTGCCTGGACTTCTGTGCATACATTTACCAAGCACTACAAGTTAGATGGAATCTACAGAGCTAGAGCTGGTTTTGCTAGAGCCATCCTTTATGGCCTCCTAGAAGGCTCTGCTGAGCCTTCCTCTTCCCATGTTTGTTCCTGAGCATTGGTACTCTCCCTAATTTAATGAATACTGCAACAGTGAAATAAAAAGATATAGTGCAGCTGTGTAAAATCTTACCATAATAGTAGATGGCCTTCTCTTCATTGTTGCAGTATTCATTCCCTCCCTCCATCCCCTGGTCTGTTTCTCTTCTGGATGTACTTATTGCCTTTTCATTTCTTTGGACTGTTGTTCTTACTGGGGCTCTCAGTTCTGTGGAAGGTATGTCTGGGCCTCACCTTTATGCCCTATGCCACACAAGGAGAATACATGTGACATACAGTGTATCTTAAAGCAACCTAAAGGCTTTGGTATACTGGCCGGCCATTGGGCCTCTCTTGGCAAGGGATCCCTAATGTAATGAATACTGCAACAGTAAAGAGAAGGGCATCTACTGTTATGGTAAGATTTTATACAACTGTTCTTTCTTGTAGTTTGTGGTTTGTGCCACACCTTTGATAAGTCACATGAATGGATAACCATTTAAATAGCTACTGAACTTCTAAAACTTTTTATCTTTGAAATGATCCCATTTACATGTTACAAATGAGTTTGTCACATATTATGTTTCTCCATCTCTTTCCCCCACATCATGTGAATCCCATGCCCATCCTCAAGCCACTGTACCTGTGGACAGTGAAACTCTGTAATCACCTGGCAGCTGAAATGACAGCCTTTGATGGGTGACAAAAGTAAGGTTTTTAGTTTCTTCCAGCCATAATTGAATACATTACTACTATGGTCCCTGTGTTCCATAGCCATCTTAGTGCCCTCCCATGTTCCATAGCCATCTTAGTGCCCTCCCTGTTTTACATACCTGTCATGTTTTGTGATTGAAGAAGACTGTAACTGAAGAATGTTTTTCTTTCTACTACCTCACCCTAGTTAGGAATTTCAATGTTCACAGTACTGGAATTTAAGTATGAGGGAAGGTGAATGTCTGTGATCAAAATCCAGCAGGTCAGCACTCCTTGTGAAATACTGCTGCTTCTGAGCATATTTAGTGCAGAAACAACCGGGCAGTGCAGTAGTAGATCTTGATGCTCTCCCAGGTCCCTCTTTAATTGAAATCAGTTAAGGTTCTGCTGGAATGTATAGTAGTCCTTTGTATTGTGGTATCTTTGACACAGTGTTAGAGTGGGAGCTGCAGATGGGAGATGCCATGCTAAGTTCAACACGTATCTTCTATGGACATCAAAGGATGCACTGTCTAAACAAAATTACCTGCTCATTTCATTTGTTTGATTCATTGTGCCTCACTGTCTCTTATAAATCCCTTTAGGAATGATGCTACGGCAGAGATTATAAACACCCCCCTTTTGACAAAACAGTGATACATATTGTAGGCTCCAGAGTTCTCCCTTGGACTCCCTCAATGGTCTCTACTCATCTTTGAAACTGGATGTTAAACAACATGATTAGAAATGCTAAACTGGTTGTCTGCCTCCTGAAGATTTAAAATGTAGTTCTGTAATTTGTTCTTCTGTTATTGTTACATGAGCACATTTTTAAGAAATGTAATACTTAGCTGCAGACCAGAGCTGCCCTCTGACACATGCTAAACAAAAACTGTGCATAGAAGAATTTTATAAACCACTTCAAATAATTGTGTTAGCAAATATTAAGTATAACATGAAATACATTTTTGGGGGAAATTTATTGTAACTTTTTTGCATGAGACACTGATATCTATTTGTAAGATGATATGAAATAAATATTTTGGAGTAAAAAGTGCTGGACAGCTAAGAAAAATATTATTCTTAATAGCTTTAACATTAATCCAAAACTCCATTTGTTTATTCCACTTAGTCATTTCTTAGTAATGTTTATTTAATGTGAATCATAAAATTTCTCAACAACAGTTTTGTTTCTGGCTTTGATATTTCAGAATTCAACTTGTGCAAGATATTATTTGAAAATAAAAATGTCATGGTGACCTTTTGAATCTGCTTGAACTGTTAGTTTAGTTTGAAGGTTATGTCTGATCCTGCTCTCTGCAGTTTTCTGTCTGATCTGAGTGGCTTGCCTCATACCCCAGTAATATTTTGAATGATGCAAGCTACTTGTCTTATACCATAGTACCATCCTGCGTGATCTGACTGACATCATCTTATACCACAGTAACGTTCTGCATGATGTGGGCTACTTGCCCTTTATCCTACAGGAAAATCCTGCACAATCTAAGTGAATCAGCACAGCCTTGAATAATATTCCGCCTGATGTGAGTTACTTGTACAGCCAAGAGTAACCTCATGTGGGTTACTTATACCATCCTTAAGTAACATTTTCCCTCATGTGAGTAACTTATCCCAACCCACAGTAATATTCTGCATGAGATGTTACTTGTTCTCAGTCTCATTAATACGTTGCCCGATGTGTTACTTTTCCTTGCCCTAAGTAACATTCTGCATGATGCCAGTTGCTTATTCAGTCCATAGTAACATTCTACCTGATGTGGATTATTTGTCTCAGGCCACAGTAATGTTCTGTATGATGTGGGTGTGACAATGTGAGTTACTGCTAGAAGAAATAGGGCAGTGGAGGTGGAATTTTGTAAAGAATTATATGTCGTTTGTATATCAAACTGATTCGCACAGATACTTCTGTTGAAAAATGTATTTGTAAAGCTGCTTGTGTTAAAACTGTACCAACAGTGTGGCCTGATGGATAGAGAATGAAATATACATGTATTATTGCAACTGTTAAATGTATATGTTTTAACAGAAGATACTGGAAGAGAAGAGGTTAATCTCAATCCACCTAACTTTGAAAATAGTTTGAAATTAAATTACCTGGCTTAGACCATAAAGATTGTATCTTATAGTTCTGACCAGACATATTTGATGTCATTCTGTAATCAATTACTAAAAATGATATTTTAATACTAGGTGAGTCTGAAGTCTCACTGCAGTCTGTTTTTGGAACCTGACAGAGAAGGACCCCCCACCTACTTCATCCTGCCTTGCTCTAGTAAGTGAACCAGGGAATAATAATTCTTTACATCAGTCAGGAAAATATAGCGAGATTTGTTAAGTACTATGTTTCTATCTGTGTAAATCTATTTATCTGAGTTATTTTTAATATTTCCTGTGATTGAAATGCTTGTGTTTACTGTAAATAGATATTTAGTATTTTCATGTTTATTAATTATTAAATATATTTAAACTTTTCATTGTGGCTGGTCCTTTAGAGAATATTTTAACCTTTGAGAATAGTTATATTTATTCAGTGACACTGCAGCCACTCCTGAAAGCCTTTCTGTTTGGTATTAGTATTAATTTCACTCAGTATAACTGGGTACGCTTGCAAGAGCCTTAAAGTAGTAGGCTTTGGAGTGTCTGGTGGCAGTGAAGCTACCTTATATTCTGGGCAGAAGGGGGCATAGGTAGAAAATCTGTGCCAGCTTTTCCCAGATGTGTGTGTGTGTTTGAAAATCAAATCTCAAAGAGTGTATATATGTCAGCTGTTTGGAGCAGGGACATGAAGCACTGGTTTCACAGACAGGGTGCTGGAAAACCTGGCTTGGACACTCAGATGAGTTCTCAACTCTATAGCTGTGCCAGTGGGGAGTCTTACTGGGGACCTGGAGGGAGACAGCTGGAGAAATCCAGACCCCAGACTGAGTGTTTCCCCTGTGTGCTCTTAAGGGAAATTGTGCTTGATACAAAGAACTGCATCTAGAAATACTGGCTGCATACATTTTTGTTCCAAGTGAACGTCCTTCTCCACACACACCTGGGAAATGCTGGCACATATTTACTAGCTATGCCCCCTTCTGTACAGACTATAAGGTAGTTACACCACCATCAGACACTCTGTTGTAAGGGTACCCAGTTATACTGAGTGAAATTAATACTAATACAAATGGTAATGTTGACCAAACAGCAAGGCTTTCAGGAGTGGCCGCAGTGTTACCGAATAAATATAAGTACTCTCAAAGGTTAAAATATTCACTAAAGGACCAGCCACAATGAAAAGTTTAAATATATTTAATAATAAACAATAAAAGAACATGAATATACTAAATATCTATTTACAGTAAACACAAGAGTTTTAGTCACAGGAAATATTAAAAATAACACAGATGAATAGATTCACACAGCTACAGAAAAACAGTGCTTAACTAATCTCACTATATTTTCCTGCCTGATCTAAAGAATGACTGTTCCCTGGTTCACTTACCGGAACAAGGCAGGATGGAGTAGGTGAGAGGTTCTTCTCCGTCAGGTTCCAGAAACAGACTGCAATGAGACTTCTGTCTCACCTAGTATTAAAATATCATTTTTAGTGATGGATTACAGAATGACATCACATACATCTGGTCATCTGACTTCTGGTTCCCATGCTTTCCCCTTGGCTAGAAGCTGTCAGGATTTAGCACTTATGTATCAATAATACACACACACACACACACACACACATACACACACACACACACACACACACACACACACACAGAGTCTTGCTAAGTTCTGCTGCAGCTCCTGGAAGTCATAAAACAATTTCAAACTTCCTCTCTTCCAGAGTAGCAATTAGTTCACCCCAAAGACAATGCAGAAAGCCTCCTAGTATAAATGTTTTGTCTCTGGCTGCATTCAGAACTGTAAGATACAATCTTTATGGCCTAAGCCAGGTAATTTAATTTCAAACTATTTTTAAATGTAGGTGGATTGATATTAACCTCTTCACTTCCAGTATCCTCTGTTAAAACATATACATTTAACAGTTATAATAATACATATGTATTTCTTTTTCTGTTCAGCATGGCACACCGTTGGTGCATTTTTAACACAAGCAGCTTTACAAATACATTTTTTCAGCACAAACATCTTTACAAATCAGTTTGATATACAAATGACATATAATTCTTTACAAAATTCCAGCTGGTTGTGCTGGCATATGTTACATATTAACTGCTCTTCTTCTCCTGGCATAGCTGGCAATACCTCACATTGTCACAGTAGGTTACTTGTCCCAGTCCACAGTAACATTTTGCCTCATGTGGATTACTGGTCTCAATCATAGTAACATCCTGCCTGATGTGTAACATTCTAAATGGTCTGAGGAAATTGTTTCAGCCTTCAGTAATATTCTGCATGATGCAAGTTACTTTTCTCAGACCTCAATAATATTCTGTATGATGCCAGTTACTTTTCCCAGCCGATAATGATGTTCTGCATGATGTGGGCTAATTAAGCCAACACATAGCAACAATATGCATGAGGTGGGTTACATAAGCAAGCCCATAGTAACATTCTACATGATCCTGGTTACATAACCCAGCCTACAGTAACATTCAACATGATCTAAGTGAACCAGATAGTAACATTCTGCCTGATGTGGGATAGTTGTCTCCCTGCAGTAAAAGTCTACCTGATGTGGGTTGTTTGTCCCTGTCTATGGCAACATTCTGCATGATGGGGGTTAGTTGCCTCCCTGCATTAACATTATGCCTGATGAGGGATGCTTGTCCCATTCCAGAGTAAGATTCTGTCTGATATAGGTTACTTATCCCAGTCTTAGTAATATTCTGGATGATGTGGGTTACCTGTCTCCTCACAGTGACATTCTCCCTGATATGTGTTACTTATCCCAGTCCACAGTAACATTCTGTCTATTGTGGGTTACTTATCCCAGCCTTTGTAACATTCTGGGTGATGTGGTTACTTGTCTCCATTCCTCACAATGACCTTTGCCATGATGTGGGTTACTAGTCTCCCCACAATGACTTTCTTCATGATATGGGTTGCTTGTTTCTCCATTATGACCTTCTCCATGATATGTGTTACTTGTATCCCCAATGACCTTTTCCATGATGTGGGTTACTTGTCTCCCAATGATGACCTCCTCCATGATGCGGATTACTTACCTTCCCACAGCAATATTCTTCATGATGTATGTTAACTGTCCCAGCCCATAGTGACATTGTACACGACCTATGTGACTTTCCCCTAGCATACAATATTTTGCCTGATTTGGACTAGTTGTCTCAGTCCTTCATAGGATTCTGCATGATGTGGGTTAGATGTTCTGGCCCACAATAATATTCATCATGATGTAGGTAACATGTCTCAGCCCACAGTAACCTTCTGCATGATGTAGGTTACATGTCCTAGCCAATAATTACATTTAACATGATGTGGGTTACTTGTGTCAGCCCACAGTAACATTTTTTTATGATGTTGTTTTTTCCACTCCCTTGTAACATTCTGTCTGATGTGGGATACTTCTCCCAGCCCACAGTATCATTCTGTCTGATGTGAGTTGTTTGTCTCAGCCATAGTAACATTCTTCATGATGTTTATTACTTGTCCCAGCCTACAACAATATTTTGCATGAATAAAATAGAACCCAGGAAATTAGCCTAGGCAGCTCCATAGTGACATTCTTCATGATGTTTATTACTTGTCCCAGCCTACAATAATATTTTGCATGAATAAAATAGAACCCAGGAAATTATCCTAGGCAGCTCTACCTCTTTCAAAAGGTTTGTCACTAATCATGTAGCACGGGGTTCAGTCCTTGGACCACTCATCTTTGGCATTTACTTCTCAAAGGTCAGTGCTAATATAAAGAGTTTATGGCTGACCAAGTCTGCAGGTGACTGTAAACTTGGTGTCATCAATAACTCATTAGAGGGCACCAAGATACTCCAAGAGGGCCTTTCCCAATTAAATAGCTGGTATGCTAATCATGGACTAAAACTAAATACCAAAAAATGTATAATCTATTTCATCATGCATGACATCTATGCAGCTATCACATCAACAACACACTCCTAACATCGATTTGATAATTAGGGACCTGGGAACCTATGTGGGCAACAAATTGTCTTTCAATCACCATGAATCCAGTATTGTAAGAAAGTCCTTTTTCATTGCACAGCTGATTGTTGAGTATGGCAGTTAGGTCCACAGATGTGATAATGTCTCTGTATTTAGCACTTATTTGGCCAATCACTGAGTATAATGCCTCCCTTCAATTCATACCTGTCCAGGCACTTAACAAAACTTGAATGAGCACTATGCTTCCTCAAAAAAAATCAAGGGTCTAAATGAAAAAAAAAACTACACTGACTGGCTCAAAGCCTTTACCCTCTTCATAGTATCATACATGCTACAGAATGAAGACCTCTGTCTCACATACAGATTCTCAATAGACCCCATCCTCTCTGATCTACCACACATCAGCAAGTCTAGTGGTGGAATAAATACCCACTCTAGATATCTTAATCATTTATGCAACATAAATAAAACATGTTGGAGATATAGATCTTTATCACAGAGAATGCCACTTGTTTTGGAATCCTGTTCCTCTCCATATACAGCAAAGTGCATTCCTTATTCTATTCAAATGAATAAATGGCTGAGAAACCACAAATTTGCCTCTGGTTTATCACTCTTGTTCCTAATGGATAGGGGTAACATTCAAATGCTCTAGCCAGCTCTGGGATATTTGTACTTAAATTACAAGTGTGTAAAAACATGGAAATGCAGGGCTCGACTCATGGATCAATATTGTAGTAAGTAGCTATGAACCTATGCAGGTTACTTGTCCCAGCCCATAATAATATTCTGTATATTCTGAGTGGCTTGCCCCAGTACACAGTAACTATTTTGCCTGATGTGGGTTATTTGTCCTATTGCAAAATAATATTATTCCTGGTGTGAGTTACTTGTCCCAGCCGAAGTAACATTTTATATCATCTGAGAGACTTGTATCAGTCCATAGTAATATTCTACGTGATGTGGATTACTTGTGCCAGATACAGTAACATTCTGCGTGATGTGGATTACTTGTGCCAGATACAGTAACATTCTACGTGATGTGGATTACTTGTGCCAGATACAGTAACATTCTGCATGATGTGGATTACTTGTGCCAGATACAGTAACATTCTGCGTGATGTGGATTACTTGTGCCAGATACAGTAACATTCTGCGTGATGTGGATTACTTGTGCCAGATACAGTAACATTCTACGTGATGTGGATTACTTGTGCCAGATACAGTAACATTCTACGTGATGAGGATTACTTGTGCCAGATACAGTAACATTCTGCGTGATGTGGATTACTTGTGCTAACCCACAGTACTGTTGTCCTAGGTTCTGGTTTACTTGTCCTAGCCACAGTAACCTTCTGCCTTAAGTTGTTTACTTACTTGTCCCAGGCCAGAACAATGTCATGCACTAACAGCTGCCTGAAGTAACCTGTTTCACTCCTTCACAGCCCTTTTTGTAATGTGTCACTTTACTTTTAGACCTCTCTTCCACACAGTTTCAGCCATTTTACTTGGCGCCTCAGATTTCTCTGGCCCTAAACAGCTTTGTATGTTGTGTAAAGTATTATGTGCATGAGTGCTGTATTATGTTATTTGCATGAATGCTGTAGTTACGTGTTAATGTGCATGAATGTTGTATTATATATTATGTGTATGACTGTTGGATAATCTGTTATGTAAATGAGGTTTCTGCTATATCATGAGGGCTAACAGAGAGGCATTTCCTTCTGTATGGATTTTCACTGGCAGCTTTGAACCTTTATCCTCAGTTTGTACATATAACTTTTTAATGCCATCTATATTTTGATCAGGGATAATTTAGTTAAATGAGAATGTTTTGTTTGCAGGTGCATATTGGTGACAGATGTAATTGACATATCACTATTTCCAAACCATTTTTTTTTATTTTCAGTTCAGTAAGAGCTAGTAAACCATATAGCCTCATTTATTTCTACATTAGCTCTGTGACTTTGTTTGCAGCCCGGTTTGCTCATATTGTTCACCACTTAATTAGTGAAAAGATAAAAAGGTGGGCACTACTTCCAGTGTGTGTGTGTGGGGTTTGAATTACATTACTTACTGCTATATACTTCTTTACCCTACTCTCGGACAAAAGACACACCTGAAACATTCCTTACCAAGTTATACTGCACTAACATGTGATGGTTTGTTTGCATTCTAAGTGGAGTTTCTAATGTTACTTGTACATTAGATTCTTTTGACATGTGTATTTAAAAATCAATGCACTTAAAATTTTTTTACATATTTTGGAGGAAGGATTCCATCTACGGGACATAATTTGTTTAGGAGTAGTATTTCATTCTTTCATCCTTTTCTGTTCCCCGTCAATGCTCAGTTCTTAAATTGTTTGGTTTTGTTCTACTTTATTGTACTGGGCAATTACCTTAAAGACACTCAGACCTGTCTATTCTTATTGGTTTTCTTTTTTGTCATTAAAGTGTCCACCTGCTTGCAGTGCTGGATTATGGATCTTTTGGAAATTAAATTTATAATAGGCTTATCTATTTTGTGTGTAAGCAGGACAAGAGTTTTAGACAAAACTGAGCGTAGACATGCGGGCCTGGAGCTGCAGTTCTTTCAGGGCCCTTGTGAGTCTAACCCTGTCTGTTTGTGCTTTTTGCAACATATTTATTTAGGCTGAAGTCTTTAGTCTTGGCATCTGCTGTACATTTTTCACGCCTGTTTCTAAGCTTAGATCTGTTCCATGCCCTTTATTTTCCTTACTAGTGTTTTCTCTATCATGTAAGGAACAATTTGTAGTTAGATTTTATATTTGTTGTCTCTACTGAAAATACTGAGGCCTAGTAGTTATACTCAGCTGTCTTCTGCAGCCAGGTTTTCATGCAGCGTCCTACAGCAATGTAACAGAATCTTGTGTGGAATAACACAGAAGCCTTGTTAAAGTCAGATCCCCCCTGTCATTTTTCAGTATTTTTCAGTTAAAAAAGCAAACTTGCCTAATGGAATACTAAATTTGTGCCTAAGGGAATACTAAATTTGGTGAGAAGAAGATGCTAACGTTTCTGGAAGCTTCATACAGAAAATAAATGTACTATCTTGTTGTACATTAACACCACTGTATGCCTTTGTAAATTATTTGGAAAGCCTTGAAGTAGAGGTTGCTTTAAAATGGATGAAGGATATATAGTTAACATGCAAAACATGAACTTTACTGTTCTGTTGATGACCCTATCAAGAAGATAAGAAATCATGGACATCTTACAGGGCTGGGGGTGTAGTGTATAGCTGTATAGTTGTCACAGAGTCAATCAGTGACTAGAGGTATTACTGCTTTTGATCCCATAATGAACATGAGAAAAAGGATCACTTTCTTCATAGAATAAAACAGCTTCAGATTCAAGAATCAATTTGCAGTGATTTAGTTATTGCAATTTCAGAGGAATCCCATAGAAAGATGAATAGCATGGATTTTTGAGGTGTCATAGTTTTCTGTGTTGAGAACACAAATCTAGAATACCTAGAGACAAGGGGAAATGGGGATGGACAGACTGAAGGGGACCTGTATTTCAGGTGATGCCGTTGTCAATGCACTAGGCAGAAAAACAAGATCAAATGTACAATGCCCTACTGGAGAACACAGTAAATGATTTACTTTACAAAAATACATAAGTTTAGAGGAAAGATGATTTGGAAATATATCTGATTAGACAAAAATCTATGAAACACATTTAGGAAAGTGAAGACCTAGAACTCCTCAGATGGTACGTAATTATAGTACATTTTTTTGAAGACATTTAAAAAATACATACAAAATTGTATGCATTTCCATTGGTGGTAGCAGGTGAGCTGTATTGCTATAAATAAATAGAAAATGTGAGAAGTAAGTGGTCCTCAGTCATTTCATGGATCAAGGAATGTATTTATTTGTTTTACATTTGTATTAGTGACCGTCTGGGTTAGTAGCCTGTTTTCAGCAGAGACCCGGGGAGAAAAGGTCCAATAAAAAAGAAAAAAAATACACATTAACAATAGCAAAGAATGAAGAAAAGATTGTAAAACAATACAAAAATTGACAAGATAATTCCACAGTTGAAACAGTCACAAGAAAATTCAGGTAAGTGAAAAACAATAAGAGATATCTATCTAAGAAGATTAATGCAGCATGATATTGTTACAAATTTGATAAACATTTCTGCAGTATGGAATATAAATAGTGATTAGGCAAAATATATATTTTGGAGAAAAAGTAAAGTGCTAAACAAAGCTGATTATTCAGATAACAGGTAACATGGAAGTAGTAACACAGACATAGAAAAAGACAGTCTGTGGAATATTGGAAAAAGTAAGAAACTAGCCTGGAGTATTACAGGAGCACAGCCACTGTTGAGTGAGGTACTCCTTTTGCAGTTGTTTAAACTTATGACTATCTGTGATTTTTAGGATTTGCCAGGGATCCCAGAAGGATTTTCAAATGTCTAGATGAGTAAAGAAATGGAAGTAACTGTTTACATGCCAGTACTCCAGAGGAGGTATTAGTAACACTGGCAGCACCATTAAGATGTCAGAATGGTTTTGTAGGGTTACAGGGGTCTGAAAAATTACCTTACTCTCTTTATAAGTTGAGTAGGCACACTACATTTGCTGTCAAGCTCTTTTACACTCTGTGAGATACTGACAGCTCAGAAGTTAAGGATCAGAGCTAATGTCTAAATATCAAGTTGTCTTGATAGCTCGATTATACACAGAAAAAGAAGCAAGTGTTTTCATTTGTTGATCTGTTTTTAAGTTTATTTTAACAGTCTGTATGTACATTAGCAAAGGTTTTAAGCCTATATTAGTGATTCCAATACATAGTTGTACTGCATTGTGTTGCTTAAATGGTCTACCTGCTGGTATTAAACTATGGTTTCATTCAGTGTATGTTAGGCTAGCTCAGACTTGTCTCTGTACTAAGGCAGTTCCCGAACAGTCAGCTCAGAGTAAGGGTCTCATTGTTCTTTCCTACTAATCCTGTTGTACTTTGTATTGTTAAAGGCTCCCTACTGAAATGTCAGCACTTGAAATGCCGAGTGCTGACAAGCCAGGAAAAAAAGGACCAAAAACACAGAAGTACAAATCTCGAAAATTGCTCTTCTCCATTAAACATCCTTTTGTGGGGGAGCAAGCCCCCCTGCACTCATATATACAACTCTGTGAGCAGTATACCTTGGAGAAAAAGAAATAGTCCAAGAAAAGGCATCTCAGACTTTGTCCATGTAAGTCTAATCTTCCAACCATTTGGTTTCTGTATTTTGGGACTTGCTGTAATGAGTCCCAACATTTCAAATGGTTACCTTTGTTAAACCCAGTTTATTGGCTGTTGACAATAAGCACACAAGTATCATTTTGCTAAAGTCTCTCTCCTTAAACTACTCACCAGGATAAAAGACCATATATAAAATTACTTAACACTGAATGTATCAATACTGCTTACACTGAATTTAGTATTAATGATTTTTTTGTTCTTTTTTTTTGCTATAGTTAGCTTACTTACCCTTGTTAAACCCAGTTTATTGGCTGTTGACAATAAGCACACAAGTATCATTTTACTAAAGTCTCTCTCCTTAAACTACTCACCAGGCTAAAAGACCATATATAAAATTACTTAACACTGAATGTATCAGTACTGCTTACACTGAATTTAGTATTAATGATTTTTCTTTCTTTTTTTTTGCTATAGTTAGCTTACTGGTTCTTGCTGGTGGCAGAAGGTTTCCAAGCTATGTGTTTTGTACTGAACTTTAAATACTAAGTATCAAGTCCACCAAAACATTATCCTAACCCCAAACACCAAGCATCTATAATTATCCCTGTCTCATGCTGTTAATCATCTATTACTCCAAAAGCATAACAGAGTGTGTGTGTATGTGTGTGTGTGTGTATGTGTGTGTAAGAAATGTAAATGTATAATATCCTTTGAGGCAAAAATCTCACACACAATAAACTCAGACACCAAAATCATCAGCAGTACACCACACCTCTCCAAGGCCATCATAATACAATCTATCATGTGCTGAGGTTCTAAAGATTAACTTTAAAGCAAGGAGTCCCAAAGTCACAGATGATGAGTCCATAAGGCAGGCATTGACCCAACCAAACATAGGTTACTCCATTGTAAGACATACAGATATACCTCTTACAATGCTGAGCAAGGAAAGCATGATGGATAGCTGCCTGTCTGGTGCCAGGATCTGACAAATCACATGCATTCAATTCCTTGAACAAGTACCAGTATTACTCTGTCACAGTTCATTCTGGTGTCAACAACTTCAAGTGTACCTCCCTGGCCTGTATGAAGACAGACATGACAATCTCAGACTATGTCAGAGAGAGGTACGAGTCTAGCAATGAGAAGCATTCTACCTTCTTCATGGATGATGCCACAATATGAGCAAAAAATAATTGACTTCAATAACTGGCTTACTTTTTGGTGTCATTCAAAGGGGTTCCAATATTTGACAGCCTGGGAGACATGATCGACAGACCATGCTGCCTTCACCAGGGAAGATCTGCATCTGTCCCCTCTGGAGTATCAGTCTGCCTGCACCAGGGAAGATCTGCATCTGCCCCCTCTGGAGTATCAGTCTGCCTGTACCAGGGAAGATCCGCATCTGCCCCTCTGGAGTATCAGTCTGCCTGCACCAGGGAAGATCTGCATCTGCCCCCTCTGGAGTATCAGTTATTACTAAGACATCGTCCACCCTCATAGTGTCTTTTTTAGGCAATGCCAACCTGATAAACCTGCCACCACAAAACAAGCATAGGGAAATGCTTGGAGCCTAAACAAACTCCACTCCCTACAAGCCCTTCTCACACTGGAGGACACTGATGTCTGTGTAGTGGCTGAGCCATGGTTTAAAATATTGGAGAGCCCTCCGGCTGTGCAGGGCTATAATGCCTTCTACACATTTAGACCAACTACTGGAAGGTAAAAAAGGTGGAGGCGTCTCAGTCTTCATCCATAAGGGGCTCTCATCAAGGCTTGTAAAGCAGCAAGATGCACTAGTGCTTCTTCATGGCCAAATAACCATCAGAAATGTCCCGTGCCACATAATAGCTAGCTATAGTAATCAATGTATGACACAAGAAAGCTACAACACCTATCTGCAGGAATTAGAATCACTCAGTATTAAACCCAATACCATTTTTCTAGGTGATCCGAATTATTCAATTAAAGACTGGGAAACCTACACTACCACTTAGTGCATAAGTGATGAGATTCCTGGAATTTGTCCGTTCAAATACACTAGAACAATTAGTTTAGAGTACACACTAGTGGTAATACCATTTTGGTCTTGTCCTTACTAATATGGAAGCTTCTTGCACCATCCCTTGCAAATTATCCCTTGTTAGTTCTGACCATAAAGCAGTCTACTTTGAAATAAATTGAAACCAGAGATCCCTTCCTCCCAAGGTACCTTTAAAAATTTCATTAAGACATACTACCTACTCCTAAGTTATACATTAGCAAGCAATCCCCACCAGACCTAGTTAACTCCACTGAATACACAGAAACATACCTTCATCACACTCTACCAGTATGTAAACAGCTGCATCGATGCAGTTGTACCCCATATGTACAAGTGCAGGACAAACCCCAGAAAAAAATACATGGTAGAACCATAATATCCACAGGCTTTATAAGAAAAGGAAAATAATTCTGACCAAAAGTAAGAATGGTAATTCCCAGAATGTTAAAGTCCTTGCCACTGATATAAACAAATACCTTAGGAGCTTAATACAATCCATAAAGCCAAGTTTGAGGCTAAAATAGCTACTCAGGCCAAAGAAAATCACAAGTCATTTTTTTTAGTTATGCTCGTAATCTCAAAAGCACAATGTAAGATTGTTCTGAGCTGACTGTGAATGATATTACCTACATCAAGGCAGAAGAAACAGAGAACTTACTGGTCAATAAATTTATCTCTAACTTTACCCCTCTCTCTTCTCTGTCTGTCCCTCCAGATATACCTGAAACTGATGCACCTTCAGCTATCAGGGGTGCTGGAAACTGCTGATGGTGGGGGTGTTTCAGTGGCAAAATGACTAAAAGGGCAGTTTTTTTTAGCTTATTACAGCCATAACAGGAGTGTATCCATGACACAAGATGCATATAGTGTAAATATGAGTTACATTTGGAATGAGTGGGCAGAAATTTCATTGAAACGTACAAATGAAGATAATGTTGCACCTGCCTGGTATGTGATCCAGGAGCCATATGTTCAAAAGTTAGAAAAATAAAACTACATTAGTGCTGTAACACACATACTCTTAACATACAGAGAGCAGTCACCACACAAGAGTGGTTGGAAGCTGTCAAACACATTTACACTGTTAAACACTCTAAGAAAAAAAGCTCATATGAAGTGTTAAACAGCTTCCCATTGCACTTTTGTGGTGACTGCTGATTGCTGCTCATGCTGTGGTGTATGCCTAGACCTTAACAGTATGAAGTGGTACTTAATAAAAAGTTGTTAAGAAGGGTGGGAGGCTGGCATAATAGTTAAGGTGTTTACTTTACAAACATAAGGTCCAAGGTTTGATTCTCACATATGGTAATTGGTTGGGCTTAAAATGACCCACACCACAGTCAGCCTAGTACTGAACTATGAACTTTGAGCTTTCTGATGTCAGAATGGTGCTTAACAAGCTTGTCTTTTCTCCAGACTTAGAGCATAATCATAGTGATCCAACATTGCAAGTCACCATCTTTCAAAGATAAGACAAAATTCATCACAGAACATCTGTATCCTTGCAGCATCCACAACTCAGGTTTTAGAAGTGGAGTCTGACACAGGCTTACCGAGAGATTCTGCCCCAGATCCACCTGCTCAGAAATGTGCACAGAAGGTTGCTATAGCTTGTGTCTGTGAGTGGCGGCGGCTGGGAACAATGACATTATTATTTCTTAAATTCTCCTCACAATCAAACCTCAGAGGTGTGCACAGAAGGCCACTAAAACTTGTTTGGGACTGGGAAAAGTGTGGTCATGTCACTAATTTTTCTTCACAATTAAAACTCAGAGGTATGCAAAGAAAGTCACTGTGGCTTTTGTGGGGCTGTGACAGAGTAGTTATTATTTCTTTAACTTTTCACACAATCATACTTCACAAGTATGCACACAACATCACTTTAACTTGTGCAAGGGCAGTGTTCTCTCTACAAGCAACAGGCTGGAATACATAACCATGATATTTTTTCTTCTTTTTCTCACAGTCACTTATCAGACGTATATACATGTGACTAACTTTGGGAGGCTGCAGTAAAGATGCATATTGTGATATACGTCAACAAGTTAAAATATGTTAATATATTCTTGTTATCAGATGGCTACATAGATGATGATAGCTGTATTTTAGGGGTGGGATGAAGAGACAAGCTGTACGATATCTGACAGTAGCAAATTCAAATATATGACTGAGGCCATTTATTCATTTACTTTCATCCCACTCTTACCTGACAGGGATACACAGAAGGTGGCTATCTTATTTTTCGACAGGATTTGATGTGTTTCATGTATCTTTGCAAGTATTTATCTTCGCAGCTTATTGGGAACTATTTTTTCTCAACTTTGATCATTAAGGCTTGGGTACAATGTATTTCTTCTTGAAAGAAAAAAAAAACAAGTCTGAATGTTTTTATTGTTAATCATGATTTTTGACAAGGATGTATTTGTAATGAAAGGCTGGAGCCAAAATTCTAACATAATTCACAGCAGTTAGAACCCCATGGCTTCTAAGCCCAAGCATCCTCCAGACTATCACCTTAATTCTATTATGTTCTCCATAGTTATTACACTGTAGTTTTGGTCATTTAGGGAGAAAATGAAGATCAAGAATGAATTTCTTTCTTTAGCCACAATTTTTGTTCAGGCCATCCTTGGCTCAAAAGGTTGAGGAAAAAATCTGCAAAACATAAACCAGAGCATCTATTACCCTTTGGCTTCTGGAGGGGGCGGAGACCTCTGTCTTTACTTGATTATTTCATCCTCATTTATTATTGTGTAATTTTGGCCATTTAGGATATTTTGAAAAAATGCAGGAAAAATCTGAAAAGTACAATGAAGTATGAGAACACAAGAAAAAAAAGTAATCTGAATGGTGTCATAAGGTCAGGATGTGAGGGAAAGTAGGGGCACATGGGGTGGGGGGGTGACATTAGCATTGGGAGACTCATAGATTCATTTTCTTAGGATTTCATTAAACTAAAGGCCAGAGTCAAAATATTTGGCATTCCCAGGGACTGCCCCATTTGAGTACACCACAAAGCTTATTACCAAGGTTTGTTATTCTCTGTAAAACATTTTAGAACACTAACATCTGACTAAGAAAACACATGGAAGATGTTTGATTTTGTCAGATTTCTGGCATTAAATCATCCTTTTGACTGTATCTTTATTTACTTCTACATATCCTATACCTGGTTGCATGATAGTGTTAAACGTTCTTACAGACACACTCCTCAAGCAATTTAAGTTATGTTTATCTACTGGTTTTGTTCCTGATGAGTGGCACACAGCAGTGGTGCTGCCCCTCCATGGGGGGGGGGGGGGTGCTTGCATCTAAGCCAGGTAGTTAAATTCCTATCAGCCTTAAAAGCCTCATCTGCAAAACTATGGTGTATATTATTAACTAACCTCAAACTGTGACCTGACTTGATCCCCAACCCAACAGTTTGGCTTTGTGAAGGGTACAGCTTGTATATTTATCCTGGTAAAGTTCTTCAAAAGGGTTAGAGAGGCTATAAATAACCAGTTGAAGGCTTTCAACATCATTCCCCATGGCATCATACAAAAGTTGATTGCTTTAAAGATTGACCCGTATGTGGTGAAATGGATAGCAAACTGTCTGAAAGACAGAACCTCCACAGTGTGTGTTGCAGGTGCCTCTTCAGTAAGTACAAAAGTGACCAGTGGTGTCACTCAGGGCTCAGTACTGGAACCTCTCCTTTTTAGTATTTACTTCACAGGTCTCCAAGTGGGCAGCCAAGACCTCTGCCCTTACTCTGCACTTATTACTGCTTGTTAGTAGCCTTCTAATTTAATGCCTTCTGCACTTGTTTTTTAGTCATTTGTTAATTTAATTGCATTTAATTAAACTGTATTTGCCGTAATATTGATACACGTGTGCTAGCCTGCACTGCATTTGAATTGTATTTACTGCTGTTTTAGCTGCTTTCCTGTAAAAAAAAAATCCCTAGCTTGTTTCCTGCCTTTCCTGTTACTAGTCTAGTCCAGATACAGACTTGTTGTATCTAGGACTGTTTGTAAGCTCCTGAGCCCCCACGCCTTTCTGTGTTGGGGGAAGCCTTCTAGCTTATCAGTGGGAGTGGTAAGCACTAGGTAGCCTATCTACCACAAGAGGAGTGGTTCTGGTCCAGAAATTGTAGTTTATTGGTCGTTTGGGCAGTTTTTTTCCATCTCTCTCAACTATCTGGTTTTAAAGACTGTGTTTGTGCTTGTTTCCTGCCTTTCCTGTTACTAGTCTAGTCCAGGTATAGATTTGCTGTATCCAGGACTCTTTGTAAGCTTCTGAGCCCCCCAAGCCTTTCTGTGTTGGAGGGAAGCCTTCTAGCTTATCAGTGGGAGTGGTAAGCATCAGGTAGCCTATCTACCATGGGAAGAGTGGGTTTGGCCCATAAATTGTAGTTTATTGGCTGTTTAGGCAGTTTTCCATCTCTTTCAACTTGCTGGCTTAAAAGCCTGTGTTTGCGCTTGTTCCCCACCTTTTCTGTAACTAGTCTAGTCCAGGTACAGATTTGCTGTATCCAGGACTCTTTGTAAGCTTCTGAGCCCCCCAAGCCTTTCTGCGTTGGAGGGAAGCCTTCTAGCTTATCAGTGGGAGTGGTAAGCATTAGTTAGCCTATCTACCACAAGAGGAGTGATTCCTGGCCCAGAAATTGTAGCTACTGGCAGTTTGGGCAGTTTTTTCCCATCTCTCTCAACTTTCTGGTTTTAAAGCCTGTGTTTGTGCTTGATCCCCACCTTTCTCGTAACTAGTCTAGTCCAGGTACAGATTTGCTGTATCCAGGACTGTTTGTAAGCCTTTCTGTGTTGGAGGGAAGCCTTCTAGCTTATCAGTGGGAGTGGTAAGCATCAGGTAGCCTATCTACCATGGGAAGAGTGGGTTTGGCCCATAAATTGTAGTTTATTGGCTGTTTAGGCAGTTTTCCATCTCTCTCAACTATCTGGTTTTAAAGACTGTGTTTGTGCTTGTTTCCTGCCTTTCCTGTTACTAGTCTAGTCCAGGTATAGATTTGCTGTATCCAGGACTCTTTGTAAGCTTCTGAGCCCCCCAAGCCTTTGTGTTGGAGTACAGCCTTCTAGCTTATCAGTGGGAGTGGTAAGTACTAGGTAGCCTGTCTACCACAAGAGGAGTGGTTCTTGGCCCAGGAATTGCAGTTTAATGACCATTCAGGAAGTTGTCCATCTCTTTCAACTTTCTTGTTTAAAAGACCACATCTTCGCTTGTTTCCCATCTTTCCTGTAACTAAACTACTGGAAAGCACTAGAAAGCCTTAAACCGATATAAGCCTCCTAGCTTAAAAGAGAGACTTTGGAGTGATTATCAGTTTTCTCTATTTTCTTGCTGTACTTAACTGTTTTCTGCCTAAACACTGATTTTCCAGCACTTATTGTGATTTAAAGGCTTGTTTTTTTCACATATTGTACTTATTTGACTGCCTGCACTTTTAAAAAGTTGTTTTTGGTTTAAATAAATTGTTTAACTGTTGTAGGCTACACACTAAAGTGCGATAGCCGTTTCTGATTGCTTGTAGTGTTTAAAGCTGTTTTAAGTGTACTTTTTACTGTTTTTGCCTTATCTTTTCAAAAAAATAAATAAATACATTTCTTGTTTGCCACCTTTCTAAGCTAGTATAGTCCAGTTTTCAGGCTAGTGCTGAATTCAGGGCTGTGTTACAAGTTTCTGAGTTGCCCATACCTTACTTGGATAGAGGGAAGTTTCTCTGTTCACCTGTGAGAGAGGGGAACTTGAGCAGCCATCTGTCCCTGGAGAAGTGGTTCCAGCCCAGAAGTTAGTAGTTTAAAAAACGCATTGCACAGTTTTGTGCACCGGGCAGCACCGGTTAGCTAGGGTTAAATTATTCCCAGCTCCACTAAGTCTCCTCTTCAGTTTTTCACTTGAAACTAGTCTAACTCTCAACCTAAGCACTCAAAAAGCATCCTACAGTCCAGCACTTGCTCAGACCTAATAGCAAGCACTAATATACCCCGATACTTGACTGCCCAGCAGGGCAAGGCTCTTTATCCACCCCTCACCAACCAAGCGACTAAGCAGCTCACCCTACTATTCAGGCATGACCAAATGGCAACTTCAGGTGTGCTCTCCAGTCCAGCTGGTGAATCTGGGTATCCTGAGGCAATGTTACAACTGCCTCATGAACACAGACAGCCCTCTCCTCCTACTACAAAACACTAACATATGTGAGAGATGCAATTATACAGCCAAACTGGAGGCTAAGGTATCTCCACCCAAGACTGGAACAGACAGTCATGAGGAGAAGGTTAACACTTGCATCACACCTCCAGCCTCACATAGACCTACTAAACCAGCACTGGCAAAAAAATACACATAAATACACAAAATCATACTCGGAGGCTCTAAATAAAAACCTGCAAAAGCATCAGAGAGCTCCAAAGCAGACACCCACAAAACCTGCACCTCCCGTCACAAACCAGACAACACATAAAACACAAACTCAATGTGCCGCACAATCACAGCCCTTAAGGCAAAATAACATACCTAACACACTAGTAATAGGTGACTCAATAGTCAGGCACACTGATGCCCCACTCACTAGGCTGGACAAGGAGACGGTTACTGTTAGCTGCCTGTTGGAAGCCAGAATTCGCCACATAACACAAGCACTCATGTCACTCCAGAACAAGTACAAATATGACGCTGTCATTGTTCATGTTGGTGTGAATGATCTGAGCCATACCTCTCTGGACTACATGAAAAGAGACATGGAAGAGCTCTCTGATCATGTAGCCCAGGCGGATATGACCCTGACCCTGAGTAGCATCCTGCCCTCACCAAGAATGATACCTCAGTATAAAGAAAAAAATTATCAATTTCAACAATTGGCTAAGCTTCTGGTGTCATTCAAAGGGGATCCAGTGTCTGTCAGCCTGGGATGACATGCTCGACAAGCCACGTTGCTTCACAAGAGATGGCTTGCACCTGTCACCCCTTGGCTTTCGAATATTGGCCTAGGCTCTTGCTGCCCCCATAGTGCCTTTTTTAGGCAAGGCTCAAAATTCAAACCCACCTCTGTAAACAGCACAAGTAAAAAAATTAGGGTTATGCTACTCAATGCCAGGAGTTTAAATCTCAAAATGCGCTCAAAGTACTCCTAAGTATGGAGAACGTCGACATCTGTGTAGTAACTGAAACCTGGTTCAAGGCTCTAGAGAGCACTCCAGCACTACTGGGCTACAGCTCATACCGCACATTTTGGCCACAGAACACGGACTGAAACACAAAAGGAGGGTTGTATCCATATTCATCAAGGATACCCACACCTCCAGGTTAGTGGTGCAGCATGATACCTCTGAGATCCTCCATGTGCAATTAACATTGGGCAAATCTGCAATGCACATTGTGGCCTGCTACAGATCACTATCCATGACCCAGGACCACCACTCTGCCTTTCTGGAGACACTGGAAAACATGAAGGTCCTACTGAACACCCTGATCTTGGGAGAGTTCAATTACCCTACCATTAACTGGGAAAACTACTTGAGTACAAACTCCCAGGCTCAGCGCTTCCTGGAATTTATCAACTCAAATGCCCTGGATCAGCTGGTAAACTCCCCTACCAGAGGCCACAACATATTAGACCTGGTCATCACCGGCATGGGCGACAGGTGCTCCATACCGGAGGTCAACCCGTCACTGGTTAGATCAGACCATAAACTAATCACCCTGGATGTCCACACCCCACCACCACCCCCAACCAAGGAAACCACAGTGAAAAACTTTTCTAAAGCAAACTTCACCTTACTTAAGGCAGAGGTGGTAAGTTTCACAGACCCCCACGCTAAAGGATAACAATGCCCAAGATGCAGAATCCTTTACAATTGCACTCTATGAGCACCTACAAGGATGCATGGATCGTGCCATCCCTAGCAAAACCAAGACTCACTCCCCTAAGAGAAGATAACCAGTCTGGAGGATCCCTGCCATAAACAGGTTATACAACAAAAGGAGGAAACTAGTTCAGAAAAAAAGCAAATCCCAAGAAGGAAAGACATCCCTGATCAGTATCAGTAAGAAACTAAGGTCCCTCATAAAATCATCCAAGGCTAACTTTGAAAGAAAAATAGCCAAGGATTCGAAAGATAACCACAAAGCCTTCTTTAGCTATGTCAAGAATCTAAGTGGCAACTCGCAGATATGCTCTGAGGGGTCTACTTCTAAACACCGACACGACGATTCCCCGACACAAAACTCACCGACGCCAAATAACCGACAACACACAAACCCGACACAAACCCGACAACGCAAAACACCTAACACCAGAACACCGACACACGGAACGTAAACAACACGCGACACTACATAGCATACACACTAGCCCTGACCCAAACCCTAACCCTAAGGTCCGACACTATCGCACACTTCACCTACCTGCACCCTAACCCTAACTCACTTACCCACCCCTAGCCCAAGCTCCGACACTAACGCACACATCACCTACCTGCACCCTAACCCTAACTCACTTACCCACCCCTAGCCCAAGCTCCGACACTAACGCACACTTCACCTACCTGCACCCTAACCCTAACTCACTTACCCACCCCTAGCCCAAGCTCCGAAACTAGCGCACACTTCACCTACCTGCACCCTAACCCTAACTCACTTACCCACCCCTAGCCCAAGCTCCGACACTAACGCACACTTCACCTACCTGCACTCTAACCTTAACTCACTTACCTGACCACTCCTACCTCCGTCACTGTCGCACACTTACCGGGTCGCGATCACACATTACCCTTGTCGGTCTTTCCACTGTCGGCGAATCACCCTGTCGGTATACATACCTGTCGGTCATCTGGCGTCGGTGATTTCCGCGTCTGGGAATCAGCGTTTCGGTCTTTAGAAGGGGACCCGCTCTGAGATAGTGCAAAATAGCACAAAATATACTGAACCTACTGATATTGCCAACATACTGGCAGATAGATTCAGTGCAAACTTCACCTCCCTCTCACCTTCAAAAGGGCCCACAACAATACCGGAAAAGTGTAGTGTCCCGGAAATCACAGAAGCACAGGTGGAAACAGCCCTTTCAAAAGCCAAAAACACAGCATCAATGGGGCCAGATGGTGTCTCAGGCTGCATCTTGCACGAACTACAGGACAAACTAACCCCCCACCTAAACACGCTGTTCAACCTCAGCCTCTCAACAGGCTACATGCCCATAGAATGGTGCACAGCAATGGTTATTCCGCTCCACAAAGGAGGGGCCACAACTGACCCTGGAAACTATCACCCCATAAGCCTGACTAGCCTGGTCTGCAAGGCTATGGAGTGCATCATCATGGAATTCATTAACAAAGACATTGGGAACCTCCAAACACTTGACCCGACCCAGTTTGGCTTTGTTAAGGGCAGATCATGCCTACTAAACCTGGTTGACTTCTTCGAGACAGTTACCAAGGCCATAGATGAGGGAAAAGTGGTTCACACAGCCTACCTTGATCTCGCCAAGGCGTTCAACACCATTCCTCACTCGGGTATTATAGAAAAACTCACCAGCTTGAACATAAACCCCTACGTCACAAGATGGGTTGCCAACTGGCTTACAGACAGAACTCACTCGGTAAGAATAGCGGGCTCCAGGTCTGACTCGAAACCAGTCACAAGTGGTGTCACACAAGGCTCAGTTCTGGGAGCCCTACTGTTCGGCATATATTTCTCAGAAGTACAGGCAAAAACAGGAGGACTATGGCTAACCAAGTTCACCGATGACTGCAAACTGGGAGCCATAATTGACTCTCCGGCTGACATGGACATCCTCCAAAAAGGCCTTACTGAGACAGACACCTGGTGTCAAAGTCATGGCCTCAAGCTAAATGCCAAAAAATGCATAGTCATCCCATTTGGGAAAAACAAAACACCCACAAATTACCACATAGGTGGCAGCCCCCTTAATACAGAAGAGGTAATAAGAGATCTGGGGACCCAGGTAGATAGTAATCTCTCCTTTGACAATCATATTGCCAAAGTAGTTTGGAAATCCTTCTATGTGGCCCATCTAATTACTAAGGGGTTCGCATCTAGATATAAAGGGGTTATAGTGCCCCTCTACTCGTCACTCTTCAGACCCATCATAGAGTACAATGCCCCACTTGGGATGTACTTCACAAGACACTTGAAAGACCACAAAAGCACCTCACCAAGAGGATTACTGGCCTCAAACATATGTCCTATGCAGCCCGACTGAAAAAAACTCTGGCTGTATTCAGTGGCATATCGCTTACTCAGAGGTGATCTCTGCCTGACTTACAAAGCCAACTCATACAAAGCCAACTCAGAATTGATGGACATGCTCCACCTAAAGAAATCCAAGTCACTGAGAACCACGTGCTCTAGTGAGCTAAGCTTTGCCACAACAATAAATAGAACATGCTGGAGGGATAGATTCCTGTCACAGAGACTCCCCATGCTTTGGAACAAAATTCCTAACTACATTAGGCAGAGCCCCTCACTAACACTCTTCAAGAGAAGCCTTGACGAGTGGATGGGTAACAGAAAATACACCCCTGGGATCCCGTCATTGGCTCTGCTTGACAGAGGCTCAATTAATTAATCAATGGGGTGGCGAAAGCCGACACACTCTGGCTAGGCTTATAAATGCCCTCGGGCAGATAGCCTAGTACCTACCTATGAACAATGTTTGCAGATGACTGAAAACTGAAGGTGGTTAAGTCACCCTGTGACACCCAAACCCTTTAGCATGAACTCTCCCTATTTAACCCTTAGTGTACTAAGAATGAGCTCAGCTCAAACTAAATGCTAAAAGTGTTGTATCAGTGCTGGTCTATAACCCCTCCCCTTATCATACTATACAGAAAACACACCACTACAACATGAACATTTTGTCAGGAAATTAGCAATTTGGATTTATAGCACCCTCTCTTTTTGAGCACGGTGTGACAATGGTTGTCATGAAATCCTTTTATTTAGACCACATAATTGCCAACGGAATAACATTATGGTTCTAATGAAGTAATTCCTCCCTTATACTCAGCAATAATCAGGACAATGATTGAGCCCAGTACACCCTTTGGGATATATCTCAATAATCATTTCATACAATTAGCAAGACCCCAAAAGTTATTAACTATAAACATTACAGGCCTAAAGACCCTAAGCTATGAAGATATGCTGGAAGCCCTATCCCTTTATTAAATGTCTTACAGACTTTTGAAGGGGGGCTCTGTCATACTTACTTAACCATTAGAGACCCAGCTGTCCTGGACCACTTGTTTCTTCACAAGTCTAATATTTCCACCAATACTAGAATCATCATCATTCTCTTTCGGCTTTTCCCGTTAGGGGTCGCCACAGCGGATCATCTCTTTCCATTTCTTCCTATCCTCTGCATCTTGCTCTGTCACACCAACCGCCTGCATGTCCTCTCTCACCACGTCCATAAACCTTATCTTAGGCCTTCCTCTATTCCTCTTACCTGGCAGCTCCATCCTTAGCATCTTTTTCCCAATATACCCATCATCCCTCCTCAGCACATGTCCAAACCAACGCAATCTCGTCTCTCTTGCTTTGTCTCCAAACTGTCCAACATGAGCTGACCCTCTAATATACCGATTCCTAATCCTATCCATCCTAGTCACACCGATTGCAAATCTTAACATCTTTAACTCTGCCACATCCAGCTCTGACTCCTGCCTTTTTGTCAATGCCACTGTCTCCAACCCATATAACATAGCTGGTCTCACTACACTCTTGTAGACCTTCCTTTCACTCTTACGGATACCCGTCTGTCACAAATCACTCCTGACACTCTTCTCCACCCATTCCACCCTGCCTGTACTCTCTTCTTCACCTCTCTTCCACATTCACCATTACTCTGAACTGTTGATCCCAAGTACTTAAACTCGTCCACCTTTACCAACTCTACTCCCTGCATCCTCACCATTCCTCTACCCTCCCTCTCATTTACACACATATATTCTGTCTTAGCCCTGCTGACCCTCATTCCTCTGCTCTCTAGAGCATATCTCCACCTCTCCAGAGTCTCCTCAACCCGATTCCTACTCTCACTACAGATCACAATGTCATCTGCAAACATCATAGTCCACGGGGCCTCCTGTCTGATCTCATCTGTCAACCTGTCCATCACCACTGCAAATAAGAAAGGACTCAGAGCTGATCCTTGATGTAATCCCACCTCCACCTTAAACGGATCTGTCACTCCCACTGCAGTCCTCACCACTGTCACACTACCCTCGTACATATCCTGTACCACTCTTACGTACTTCTCTGCCACTCCCGACTTCCTCATACAATATCACAACTCTTCTCTAGGCACCCTGTCATATGCTTTCTCCAAGTCTACAAAGACACAATGCAACTCCTTCTGACCTTCTCTGTATTTCTCCATCAACAGTCTCAGAGCAAACACCAATACTAGAATCAGGGATCTAAATCTCCACCAGCAGACAAATACTGAACAGAGGAGATGCATGCTTCTAAGGCAGCACCTCACAAACCTTTAGAATAAACTTTCATACATATTAAACAATGAAATGTACTATCTTACTTTAAACATAAACTAGTAACTGGATGGGTATCCACAAATCTAGCCTGGGTTTTACTGGGATGGCCCTTCTGGAGAAAGGAGATGCTGCCTGAAGCAGGGTACTGGCAGGCTGGGAATGGTCATAAGATTAACTGACCTTGAAATATCAATGAATCTAAACTGTTTATATGGCTTACTTCCATAGCTTGTCAAGAAATCTCTGCCTACACTCATAATCCTGAACAGCGTAAAATAGTGTATTTCATTTTACTTCTCACTCCCCAATAACAGAATGAATGAATGAATATTTAAATTTAGCAAAATAATCATTACATTGGAAGTCAGTCTAGCTCCAGTGAAATGTACGTCTTGGCAAATTCTGCAGGCTTTTAGACAGCAGAAAGAAAGCCTAACCTGGTACTTGGTGGGTGAAAGTCAATAAACGCACAGATCTGTGCCAATATATGGAAATTAAACTTCATTTGTAGCGCATACCTTTCAACTGTACAAAGTATGTAAATCAATGTACTGTCTTATTCTACTTGATTAAACTACCATTACTGCTGTTGATCCCAGGCTGTGGCTGAAAAGGGTCAATGGGCCAGACCACTTACCTAGTAAACAAACAGTAAGATATCAGTCAATCAGTCAATAAACTGTCCAGAATTTTGCAGGGCATCCTTGATTTTGACTCATATTTCTTTCCTGCCCCTCATAAAATGTTTGATTTTTCTGGTAAATCTCTCAGGATCATACCTCTTCATGCTCCAGAATTTTGCAGAAGGTTCAGATTATTGTATCATATGTTTGGTCTGTTCTTCATAGAATTTGTGGTTTTCTGGCAAACCACTGAGGGTTGCTCTCATTAAATAATGAGGCATTTGAGTCTGAGACTTAATATCCTTTACATATTTATGCAAAACCTGTTATTCAAGCAACTTTATCAGTTTAGAAGATCGATATTTAAAATCTGTCCCTGATTTTGGCCGTTTATCATCTCGTTGTTTTTGGCTTTGTCCAGTATTCTTATGCTAAAGTTGAGAGGTCTGCAGAGGATTACAGTCAGTCACTAATGGCAGACATTGAGGGTTCATACTTCTGTTCATAAAGTGCATGTTGATGTAAAACCTGTTATATTAAAATTGTAAATGCATATGCTAAGTTTAAAAATTGTTCCTGGTTTGAGCCTTCATTCCCCTGTTATTTTTAGCTCTGTCCAAAATTCTTGACAAAAAAATTTGAGTGGTATGCCTGAAAAACACTCATGCAGGCATTTCAATTGTAACCTCAAGCTTGGGCAGCTGGAAAAAATATAATTTATCACTCAAGTAGTCTTTTACTGTATACCTGAGCTTGAGGTTACTTTGGAAATGCCAATGCAAATGATTCTGTGCAGTCACTACTCTGATTGTAGTTTCATAGTTTCAGGCATACTGTGCAGCTGTTGAAATTGGAGGGTGAGCTCTGACCCCTCCCCTATGGTTCCAGCACCCATGGCAGCTATCACACATGACCAAGTCATAAAAGTGTTATCAAAAGCTAAAAATACTACATCGATGGGTCCTGACACTATCCATGGATGCATCATAAACAGCAAGAAGCACGATTTAGCCACATTCCTAGTAGTTCGATATCAGCCTCAGTACAGGTGCAGTCAGTCATTCTCCTGCATAAGGCAAGACCTGACACAAACATAAGTAATTACAAACTCATAACTCTGACCAGTCTCATATGCAAAGCCATGGAAAGACTTATCATGGAACTAATCAATCAGGACACAGTAAACCTCCAAACACTGGACCCATTTCAGTTTGGATTTTTTGTAGTTGCACCTCAAGGACACATGAGGATGTACAAGAGGCAATGACTATAAACACATGCAGACATTGCAAGACCTGAGGGAATTTTACCAGAGCTGGTACCCCTTCCATCTGCATAATGTGTTGCGCAAAAAAAAATCAACTGCAGTCTGAAAGCCATGGAGTCAAAGTTTCTTGGGACTGTTCTTACCTACAGACCTAGGCTGGCCCCTACTTTTTCCCATCATCACTAGTTTGGAAGCCAGGTGGTACATTTCTGCAGACTGTTTTGACATAAGAACCTGGGGTAGCCCCTAATTCCCCCCTTACTGTTATTTTCCCGATTCATTCATTTTTACTTCCTTTTGATTACATCATCATGCTCCGTATCACTGCTAGTTACTTTTGACTTAACTGACTACAACTAACATACTATCCTTCTTCATAACACAAAACTTCCATAGAATTTTAACATTCCTCTATCCCCTAAACTTTTTGCCATTTATTCAACCACATCATTTGTCCCTTCTTTTACCTCTGTACCTACATTGAGTCCTCCAAACTGTACCAGTTTATAAAATACTATTACACTGCATGTCTGTAATCTGAACACCTGTTAACTCAGCTTCTCCCTTATATGCTAAAGATACTACTACCTGACTCATCTACCACCTTGACCTTTCTTGTGGTCAGCATTGCATACTGTCTTCATCCTTGGTAATCTTCCATGGCTCAGTTTCCCATCTATATTTCTTTGAGGACCTCATACCTTACTTATCAACAGTCACAGTCAGTGATACTCACATCCTTTCATTTTTTAGTGCATTATTAGCAAAACACGTAAGCTTGGCATATATCATGCATTTCTTTTTACTTCTCACTCCCCAATATACATATTATTTCAGAAACTACCATACCTTGAAATAAATCCAATAAATTCATCACATTTGAATATATCTACCCATTGCCTAATTTGTTCAGTTATTTCCCTTTAAATAGCAGATCCTTTTACCATGGCTGCTAAGTACAACTACCTAAAAATAGGTAGTGTTGGCAGTGTTAATACCAGAAGTATCAAAATACGGCCTCTCCCTGTGAGATGTTGAAAATAACTCATCTAAGGCAGTTGGGAATCTGGGCAAGATTTATCAATGGTCTCTTAAACTGCAGGCCTAGTAACTACTGATGAACTTGTAAATGACAGAGTTTAACAAAAAAAAAATATGCAACCATAACTCACAATATTTATGCATTTTTAACTTTACATAAAATATATTTTACAAACCATAAGGCATGGCATACATGGTGTATATCTTTTTATTTCCCATAGGATTATAGGAGGTTACTAGGCTAACACCCCTAGAGCTTTTTTAAGCCTAGTCATTCATGTCCCAGTTTTCCCAATTATCAGTGCCAATGGGCTTAGAATGGCTTTGGTATGCCTGTGCCTTATAGCATCTACAAACTGCCCCTGTTCATAAATGCCACAGGCAATAAGCCAGGAGTGAATTTGTGATTTTCCATCCATTGGTCCAAATTGCATTTGCATAGACTTAGGGAAGAGCTCTGTTTCACACAAATGGGGAGACTGTTCCAGGGAAAGGGTAATCTCTGAAACACATACCTGTCCCTTCAACATGTTTTATCTCACAGACAAGATTTAGATCCTTAGATTGGGTAATTCTAGTACTGTTTGTTTTGCTAATGTGTGGCAGATCCATTAGGGCTGGATCAGAGAATGCCTTGTAGGTTAGCCATAGACTGACCCTCAGTAGTCTGTAGGAGACTGAGTACAGGGAGAGGGCTTTGAGATGGCCCACACAGGACATATGATTTACATTTTGTATTCTTATAGTGAGAAACCTGGGTGGCTGCAGTGGTGAAGCGGTTAGCGTTGCCGCCTAACAGCAAGAGGTTCTTCAGTTAGATTCCCGGCTGGGGAGCCTTCTGTGCGGAGTCTGCATGTCCTCCCTGTGGTCATGTGGGTTTCCACCGGGTGCTCCAGTTTCCTCCCACATCCCAAAGACATGCAGTAGGTGGATTGGACAGTGTGTGTGTGTGTGTGTGTGTGTGTGTGTGTGTGTGTGTGTGTGTGTGTGCGCCTTCTGTGGAAGGTTGGGTGCCGGGCTGGCAACTCGACACCTTAAACCTCCACTGCAAATCATGAGCGGCCAGATGATCTGCTGTGGCAACCCCTAACCGGGAAAAAGGTGAAAGAAGAAGAAGAAGATTCTTATAGTGAGAAACCTCTGTGGCTGCTGCAAATGCCTGATCAGGTACATGCAGAAGGGGGCACTGTGCTCAATTATTGGTCTAATAGGAGCTTAGTATAGTGGGACTATGATCTCTTTAGATCTGGATGCCATGCTCTTACTTTAAAGTTGTGCCATGTAGAAGGATTTTCTCACTACCGTGGACACATGGTAATCAAAGTTCAGGTTACTGTTACCCTGATTTCCAAAGTCCCTTACCACTGGGTCTACTGTTAGGAAGTATCAATTTTGTAATTTGCAAGTTTGCTCATCTTCCCAAAGGGTAAGATTATGCATTTTTTTTTTTGCATTCAGTTTTAGGCAATAGTTCTGGCACCATTTATTTGTCTGTGTTAAACCATCCAGGAGGATATCTACATCTTTGGGAAATTCAGTGATTGCACTGAGCTTGCAGTCATCAGCAAATTTAGTCAGCCAAAGGTCCTTGACATTTGTCTTGATCTCAGAGAAGTATATTCCAAATAGGAGAGGCCTCCATAGTGAACCCTGTGAGACAACAATAACAAAAGGCCTCTTGGTGGAAGTGGATTCCCTCAATCTAACTTCATGTGTTCTATCTATGAGCCATTTGATTATCCATCGGGTAACACAGGGATTTATGCCTAAATTTCTCACAGAAGTGAGGTAATGTGTCAAATGCCTTTTCCAGGTCAAGGCAGGCAGTATGCAATATGTTGCCCTCATCAATGGCTCTAGTGACCTTCTCAAAGTCCACCAAGTTGAGTAGGCATGACCTGCCCTTGACAAAACCGAATTGGGATGGGTCCAGGTTTTGAAGATTTCCTTTCTCTTTGTTTATCAGGTCCACAATAATTATTTTCATGACATTGCATATAAAGCTATTCAGACTTGTAGGTCTGTAGTTCCTTGGGTCTGTTGATGGTCCACCTTTGTATAGAGGGATGACAGTTTCAGACCTCCATTCTCCAGAGATGAAGCCTATCTGGAGACTGCGTTTGAACAGAGATTTTAGTGTGCCTGACAGGTCATGTTTCAAGATTTTTAGAAGGCATCTTCAGATATTTATCAGGACCCACTGATGCAGTGTTTTTAGCTTTGAAGAGTGGAGTGAGGACCTGTTCTTTAGTAATAGTTGGGGGAGAAATGGTGGAAGGTATTTTCTGGGGGGAAACTGGGAGTGATAGGGGGTTAAATTGGAGCTAAATTTATTAGCCAGCAAATTTGCTATATCCCCTGGTTCAATATAGGAAGTTCAATTTACTATTTGTTCAGCACAAGTCTGGGTGTTCCCTTTAAGGTTGTGAACATAACTGAGAAATGCCTTATGTTTATCCATAGGCTGGGAGGTTATTTTTGCCTTGAAGTTGCCTTTGGTGGACTTGATTAGTCCCCTGGGTTGCTTGTTGAGACTGATGAGGGATTTTTTTTTGTCTTTTGAGCATAGCCCTTATTATTTTTGAAGAGGGTTTTTTTTTTGTTGTGGACGTCCACCAGGGGGCTTGTTTTGGAGTTTGTCCTAAGTTAATTTCAGTTTGGTACTGCTGCTTCTATGCAGTTATTTACATATGCATGGGGGTTTCATAAACATTTCTGCATAGGCCACTGTTCTCTCTGAGTTTGGGAGCAGGATATCTACACCATCACTGTATTCAGTCCCTAAATTCTGTATTCTTTCACCATCATCCTGCGTTCATAAAGTATGCTAAGCTTATACTGCTTTAGCTGTTCACATTTTCAATCTTCTCATCACTTTTATCAAATACTCTTTTCTCTGGGAAAAAAAAACTCATACAATCTTCTCCTCAACTGCCACTGATCTCAAAAGTACCAATTTATTTCTAACCCACTACTGCCAGTAGTAGACAAGTGCATTGAAATCACAGCTGCAACAGAAATTAGTGAGTGTCATCACACCATTGACCTTACCTGTAACATTTAGCATGGTTTTTACACTGAACACAATACATGAATGTAGAACAGCTCACATTGGTAAAATTTGTAGATCTGAGTAAGGCAAGTGACTTTGTCTCCTATCTTCACTGATAAAATAAAAACATAACATGCAAGGACTTCCTGGTTCTAAGATTATCTTCTTTCAAGTTTTAAAATTGCTTTGCTTAATCTCTTTACATTTTACAATTGAAATGCATCTCAAACAGTTCATAGAGCTAGTACAGTTTATTCATTGACTTGTTTAGTTTTGTACATGCTCAGGTCTTATTTTTCAAGCCTATTTTCATAAAAAAAATGTCTAAAATTTAAATCAAAGATATTTATCTAGACATCCAGCCTTGTAAAAATGGGAAATTTCCCTCTTAATTCTACATATATCAATACACTTTTATACTTCACCCCAGCAGATCAAGATTACAACATTACATTAACTTTAACTTGCCTCTGAACAGCCTTTTTTATCAAGTTACTGTTTAAAGCTTGTACATCTTACAACTAAAACAGTACTTACTTGCTTTAACATGTACAGCTGTCACTTAGATCCCCAGCTCACATTTAAAATACCCCTGGGTACATACTATGTAAAACTCTTTTTACAATACAGCATGCAATCTACATCATGAAAATGTTTACACAATTACTAAGACCAAAAATAGTTTTACTTGCAGGTACTTTATTTCATTCTCATCAGTGTTTTAGTAAATAGTAATGATATAATGTGGGGTATATGCTTTACAGTTTACCCACAGATTTAACAAAGTCAACAAAGTTCCAGACTTTTTGAAACACATTTTCTTACAAAGTCATATTTTACATGTCTCTTCCTATATTCAGTGGATCAGATGCTTTATATTCTCCCATTTATTTACTAACCTCAGCGTCACTTGTCTTCCTGATCACCTCTGTCTCTTAACACCAATCTGGTTCATGTCCAATGTACTTGTAATTCTTGTGTTTTTTTTCATGTCTCTCAATCATTTTCCTTTGGGACTATGGAAAAGGTTTCACTGGCAAAGTCTCCCATGGGCTTTGTTACTGTCAGAACTATTAGAAACAGCATACTATTCTACTTGCTCTCTTAATTCTTGTTGGAAAAACTTTATTTCCTCCTCAGCCTGTTCTGCACAAAAAATGGCTTTGATCCTCCAGGGAAAAAATCTTCTGTGGAAAGCTGGATGCTGCAGTTTGAATCTCATGCCTGGCTCCCAACATTCCCAAATTTCCGGGATAAACTTGCTTCCCTTCTTTCTTGTGTACAGTGAATAATAATTTTCCACAACACTGTTGTCTCCAGTTTTAAAACTCTTTCTTTCTTCCACAGTTTAGTCAGGATCAACTCTTTCTGCTGATATGATTACATCTGATATACAAGCTTCTAAATCTTGGTCAGCACTTATCTCTTAAGCCTCAGTTAACTGCGGATGACTTGCACTCTATATCAGTAATCGCACTTTCCCTTTTCTTCTCCAAGTACCACTTTAATGCAAATAATGCCTTCTCTATGCTAGTATTTAGGAAATCGAGCTCCATTCTAACACCAGAAATCTCTCAACCCTATCTATGTACATTAAAGCCCTAAAAATACAGACTTCAATGACAATCTAGGAGTCCAATCTTCCAAAACATTGCTTAGCCACAGAATTCCTTAACTTTCACCCTGTCAGTTTGATTGTAGAAGACAACCACTTGTAAGCCAAAATGTAGCATTCTCCAAGCTTCTTTCTATGTAATGTCTCTACTTTCTAACATCTGTGCATGCTCATTTGACACAGAATATATATTTCAGATGTTTTATGATGATATGCATATCTAAAACATATTACTGGGCTAATTTTCGCACAATACATCCTTCCCCTTAACTGGCTATGACAAACTACTTGAAGTATTGCAGTTTCATTTATGACTGATAGATAAGAAAAAAAATATTTGTATTAAAGAATAATTGCACAATTGCATCAAAACATGTGTGTATTAACACATTTAAATTCCAAGAGCTTTCTTTTCCCTAGAAAATTATACTTATACTGCTACATAAAAAAGCATGACATAGTTGGTCTCACCTTCTGGTCTCACCTTCTGTGGTATTCCTCTGCTGTTCAGCTTCCTCTGTTTATGCCATGTTGAATTCAGATGAAATCTTGCAATCCTTTCTTTAGGAAGCTATCTTTCTGGCTCTTGTGTGATATCATCCATCACATGTTAAGTTTTTTGCCACAGGAAAATCCACATAGTACAGTGGTTGTAACCTTTGGTTCATTCCTTCACACCAATGTCATAAACCTATAGATTACTGGGGAATTTACAGCTCTTCTATAGTTGCCTTTCACATGTTCCCATTCCAGCTGCTTGTATCGCAGATGCTTGCAGCTGAATACTCATCTGTACATTTGAGTACAAGGGACCCAGATATATAGCCATGATCTATAAGCATACTTTCTCTAAGTTGAGGTGACAAAAGAGGGAGATTGGGATTGTGAGTGCAGAAGCCTCACACTGGAAATACAGGTTGGCTTGGTACCTTCAATAAACACTTACTGTTAACAAGCAATTTCAAGTAGTTGTCAGTGAGGTGTTGGAACTGGAGTGAGTGGTACTTAGGCTAACGAAGTACATCCCATTCCCTCTTGTGCTGTGTACTGCCCTTTACAGCTGTATGATTTCACTTTCTCTGAGACTATATACCTGCTGTGTGTTTGGGAATTCACACTGAAGAAACTTGATACCAATTAGAGAGACTAAATGAGGAAACGTCCCAGTTATTGATTGATTTCTGCTGTTCAACAAATCTAATTTAGGCATTGTTTGCAGCTAATGTGGAAAGAGATTATTACAGTATGTTTAAAATGTGTCAAAAATACAAATTAGTGCCACTGGAAGAATGTTTAAAATATTCTCAAAGTAAGCAGCAATTCAAAGTCTTGTCATTCAAAGTAAATGCAAAGATCTTGCATGAGAGTGTATAGGACATGAGACTCTCATTTTTGACAACAATGAAAACACAAGAGTGTCTTGTTTGAAGGGGAAATGTCTATCCCACTGGGTCATTTTGAGCAAAAATAAAGAAATAACAATCTGTAATAACTGCTTACAGTGCTAAAGGACCATATTGCATAGAGCAATAGGATAAGATACAGACATGTTTCTTTTTTCTGTTTTCTGACCATAATGGTCTTTTAACATACAGGGTGTGTGGCATTTTATTTTAAATCTCATGCCTTTTATTTATTAATTTATTTGCATGTGTGATATTTGATATTATCTTACAGTAGCTAAGTCATAGCTAGGTTCACTAAGCCTACTTAATAAATGAAGTATGCTCACTGGGGCCAAGGGGCAGTCTCTTACAGAAACAGACCCTCATAAAATGGAAAGGAAGAGGCTTCTTACAACTTGTTCTATGTTATATGATCTGCAAACTGATCATTTTGGGCACAACAGTCAGAGCCTCAATGAAGTTGTATAAAGCACATGTGTCTCACATGTGAACCTGTCATGATTTCTGATATCCTTCTGGGCACTGAAAGACTGGACATTGCTACAGTTTGTTTAGTTAGTAAGGGGGGTATCTATGCAATAGGACAGGAAAGGTGCTTTTTACTGTTAGTTTGGAGGCAATCATGACATAATGTATTGTTATATGCTGATTGCTTGTTTGCTTGTATATCCCCTCTTAAATACTACATTTGACAGCCTTCTAATGACTGCTACATTAAATAAAAACACATTCTACTCAAGCATAAACCTAAAGAACAAGTGCCCAGACATAAATGTGTAACCTAAAATTTAATACAAGTTTTGTGCATCATCTCTATTCTTTGTTCTTTTGAAATGTAGAAATGACTGGAATTCACAGTTTTATCTGAAGCCACAGCCCATTTCATAACTAATGCAATGGGCCCATTTTTGCAGCAGTAGCCACTTGAAGCCAGGTTAATAAAAGACTATCTAGAGGCAGATTAATTGCTGGAGGGATGAGATGTCAAGACAGCAATACTGGAGAGTGATACCCAAACATCAGACTCCGAGCTGGCGTAATGGGTAGGAAGGAGTAAGGTGACTGATTCCCCAGGGGCTTTTCCTTCCAGGGGGGGTGCAATGCAAAGAACATCTGCTAGTACTGACAAAGGCCAACTCATGGGCACCAACTTCATGCTCTGAAGGAGATGCATTAACTATTTATAATGGCCTGCACAAATGCTGCACATAACTCCGCACAAGCAAGTAAGCATGCTAGCCAGAATAAACATCTTGGAACCACCCGCTAGGATGAAAGCTGTGACTTCTCCCTAGCTGCTCCAGGGAAAAGGAGGCAATTTCAGATCAAACAAGTGCATTCATATGTTAAGTTGGTACATTGACCAGTCATTATTGAATGTTTTCAACCACAATATGGTCCATAAAGGCAAGAGAAAATGCAGGGCATGTGAACACTTTAGAAGTGATAATTATGGGATTATTCAGGAGAAGCCCCAAAAGACATGAAGAAGACATGCAAACTCCACACAGACCATGACCAGGAGTTAGGTCTGAACTCTGCTGGTGTGAGGCAGAGATCTTAGTCACTATTCCAGGATAGCAACTTTTAGGCATCTGTTGTCAAACTGGATAGCTTCTTTTAAAAAATAGTGCAATGAACCTGGTTCCATGGCACAGAGGGATGGAGCCCTAACCTTGACTGAGGTGACTAGGGTTTGATTAGTGGCCTTGGCACTGGAGTAGTCAAGCAGGAAGAGAGAGGAGAGAAGGGCATGTGACACTCACCTCTCACTGGGTTCATAGGTTCATAGGTAGGTACTAGGCTATCGGCCTTAGGGCCCATACAAGCCTAGCCAAAAAATGTACCCTGGCTTTCACCACCCAAGAAAATTATTTTCCTGTGCCCCTGTTGAGCAGAGCCACAGAAGTGATCCCCGGGGTGAATTTCCCATTCAATCATCAAGATTTTTCTTGAAGAGTGCTAATGAGGAGCTCTGTTTGACATAGATAGGTAGTCTGTTCCAGAGTATGGGAAGTCTCTGGGACAGGAATCTATCCCTCCAGCATGTTCTGTTTATTGTGGTGACAAGGTTAATGTCCCTAGAGCGTGTAGCTCGGAGGGATTCTTTAAGTGGAGCATGTCCAACAGCTCTGGGTTTGACATAGCTTTGTATGTTAGGCAGAGATCGCCCCTGAGTAGGCGATATGCGATGGAGTAAAGCTGTATTTTTTTGAGACGGTCTGCATAGGGCATCTGTTTGAGGCCAGTAATCCTCTTTGTGAGGTATTTCTGTGGTCTTTCCAGTTGTTGTAGATGTCTTGTGAGGTACATACCAAAAGGGGCGTTGTACTCTATAATGGGTCTAATGAGTGAAGAGTAGAGGGGAACAATGACCTCTTTTTTTCTGGATGAGAATCCTTTTGTGATGTGTTTCAAGTTATTGGGTCATACACATGCACAGACACACAGAGTTGGTGTGATTTACCTGATAGACACCTGAGACAACACTTGTGCTTTGAGGGAGGGACAGGACTATTTAGAGAGAACTCCCATTGTGAAAGTGAAAGGACACCGTCTGCAGTCACCCCGTTGCATATACCTCCTAAAAGTTTAGTTGAGTACATTTACATGATAAGACTCTAATGCAGAAAAAGTGCAAACCACCCTTAATGATTATCTAAATGATGGCTGTTCCCAGTCAATCCTCCCCCAAATGATGAACAATAAATGGGTCAAATGATTGGGAGGGGGCTGAAGACTGACAGTGCAGGCCAATGCAAGAAAGCAAAGAACACTCCACATGAGAACTTGGCAGAACAAGGAAGAAAGAAAAAGACACAGTCTTTTGATGAACTAGGTTATGACTTTCTTAATAGCTGAGTAAAGGAACAGGTCTGCTGTCAAGTACTTCTCTACATCAGTTTATTATTGCATGTATGGCAACACACTGGATGAAAACCCATACTATGTCAAGTCTAACACAGTTTTGAATTCCATACACCTTAATTTACTTCAGAAACCCAATATTTTGCTGTAGTCAGGGAACTAGAATTTCACTATCAAGATATTAAAGCAGACTATCCGACCAGATGTTCAAATATCAGCCTTCTGACTACTGTTACACTGAAATTATGTATTAAGCAAATGTAATGTGATATAATGTAAGGTGGATGCCTAAATCTGTGATGTTTTGGGGTTAGAAATAAGTTGTCAATGCCTTAGTCATCTCTTTTGTTATATCCATTATCATACCGCATCTTGTACTGAGTACTGGCTCATAATGTACATATAAATAACATGCTTTTATAACTCCAAGCAGAAAATAAGTGCCTTATAATGACAAAAAGACAAAGTAACACTGGACTTGTTCACTCACAGTGAATGAATAGAAAATTTATTGAACATAAACTGCAAAAATTACAGCACAGTAATGAAACCAAAAAATGGAGAATGAACATATGATTCATTTCACAACAGGGCGCAAAAAGGACTACACAATCATATAATCCTTTGTGGTGGAAATAAGTCAGCTGGTGGCAAGACCATGGTATCCAAACAGCGGACTTTACAGCATGGTTTGGTAGCGCAATATAAAGTGCCAAACACTTAAGACTTCAAAACCAAGAAAAAGAGTAAAATGTAAAGCAAAACAGCATAAACAATATAATCTGCACCACATACATTAAATCAAGTAAGCTACAAACAGTCATTGCATTTTGCTGTTGGATTGAACACTGTGCCACAATAAGCAGTGGCAGAGACGGTAAGCCAATAAATCAACAGATGCATATAGCTTTAAAAGGACATGCATTCTACTATGATGACATACCTATTGCTGTACAAAAAAGACAATTGATTGTTTCAGATTTTTTTCAGTCAACTACCCAATTACTGAGGTCCTCCCCAGATTTTAACTGACTTCCTTTTTTCATAATTCAGAAAGTTAAAAATTGGAAAGGAGACACACAGTTAATTATCCCCGGTAGTAAAACACTTTTAACAATATTAAACCTTAATGCACAAATTCTTCAGTCCAACTCCATCAATGTTATAGGCCTGTTAGTCTTTTTAGTCTCCATAACATGCTCAAGGCATGAGGGATTCTCATTTCACAAACCCTTGGAATGACATCATCATCATCTATTTATTTTGTCCTGTGAAACAAACTGAGATTAGGCCTGTTTCCAAAATCTGCTATTCAAAGTTTATTCCATATAAAGAAGTAAGATCAGACGTGAACAAGAGCACATTTCCCATTCCCATGAACCAAAAAAGGCCCACCAAGCTAATATGTTAGGATTTTGCTTAAACCTGCAGCCAACATTTGCTAAAATTACATGCTGTTGGGTGTATTTTTTATTTTTCTACTTATTTTTGGCAAGCAGTCCTACAGTGTCCTTCAGTATTTTGAATTTTGTTAACTTTGACCTTAAGTTGTAATTCTCAGTAATATCCATGTTTCACTTTCTTGTTGCTTTTTCCACATGGCATACTTGTATTTTGAGGCAATGGTTTGTTTACTATCAGTGGCTCTGTCTTTCACTTAGGATAGATATATAACTCTAGTAAGTACTTTTGTCTGTAAATCTTGCTGTCTAGCTACATAGCTTGTGTAGCTAAGAGAATAAGTTTCTATATTTCATGTAATTAAAACATGCAGGTCACATCACAACATATATCCCCATTAGGGAGAATTATTGTTAACTTATACTTTCGGATTAACCACTTCACTTATTCCTTTATTGCTCATCACTTGATAAGAATTATTATTTTACGGATAAAGATAACTATATAAAATTACAGAGTTGCGGCTGTAAACCTTGATAGCAAGCTGAAAAATTGGTCAGAGACCCATCACTCCAACAAAAGGCAAAAACTATTGAAGGACAAAGTAAGACTAAAGTACCAAAATACAGACACTGCTGGAAACCTTATAACTAATAAAAAATATATATGTAAAACAATTACAAGATAGACATATCAGAGGAATATACACAAATCCAGGCTCACTTCACAACATATTTGTTTTATACATTTTGACTGATTTTTTTATACCTTATTCCATAACTTCATCATACTCTGTCTTCCCATGGTCAAATATAAAAAAAAATGTAAAACAGATCAAAGATTAAAATACAGACAAGAGAGCTACCACAAATAAAATACACATATTGAACTGTTTGACTTTTGAGCACTTGAAGAACTTGTGTATTTCTAACATGTCAAAGTATTAAAGGAAACTCTTTCTTGTTCAAATGTTAAGATGTTACTTCTTTATATCACTTTTAAAATAGGTATTTATCTACCCTTTACATGGTTTGCCAAGTTAAGACTCAGTCAAATACATATAACCTTTTTGGCAATGCCAGGATTTGAAAAAAAAAAAACTTGAAAAATAAAGCAAAAAGGAAAAGTCAGTACTTCCAAAATGCAGTCTTGTATTTGTGCAAACCAGGCCATGATTAAACTATTTTAATTTACAGAATTAAATCCCCACCCTTGATCTCAGGGATGACTATACATCCTGCTCTGGCCTGCACAATTCCAGTTAAAGCAGTTTCAAGAACACTAACATTTTAGAATTGTTTGCAGTATAAAATGTAGATTGTCATAACCTATATCACCTAATCTTTGGTACCATTTATTGGCAGTAATCTTAAAACCACTTTGGCTATTGTGCATGGAAGAGCGCAGCCTAAGTACACTTACAAAACCAATTAGCAATCAAAACAAAACTGGAGGAACTGTGTCAATTTAATGTATCAAATAAAAGCAACAAACCTTTCATGTTATTTTTAAGACTGCTTAGGGTGACAGTTTTCCATTTGAAAATGATATCCAACACCTTATAATTTAGGGTTGCAATTGTCCTGATTTTCAGTTGGTTCTGATTTGTTGGCATTTATGGGAAATAGCAATCTCCATGCTACTATACTATAAACATGTTTTCACTTTTTTACAAACTCTTAATAAAATAAATAATATAACTGAAAATATAACTGATATGCTAAGAAATTGTTTAAAACTGAGATAGTGTGATGAAGCCTTATGAGTAGTAAAAATAAAAACAAGCCTTTAAAAAAACATACCTGAGTAAGGAATTTTCTACTTTAGATTTCTAATAAAGGTGGCAACCTTATCTGAAATGGAAAAATTATGTTAACAGAGAAAGCAGCCATAAAGGATGAACAAATGGCTAAAATGTGACATCAGTCAGGGCTATGTGTCTGACACAGCTAATAGATAGGTGAAATAAAAATGTTGCCAAGAAAGTCTACTCCACAGACCTTAGACTAGACTAATTGTAACTCTGCTGGCAAACAGGGCACACCTTTAAATCAATATTGACCAGTACAATTTGAGCCTGCCTGCAACTTGGGACCATATTGCCAATATCACTGTTACAGCCTCCCCCTCCTCACATGCATATCAGTACAGAAAATCAACACAGAAAATTTCACTACAATAGATAATCTGAATCCACAAGTGTGGTTGCCAATAAAATGTCACTACAATAGGTAACCTGAATCTACAAGTGCGGTCGCCAATAAAATGTCACTACAATAGTTAACCTGAATCTACAAGTGTGGTCACCAATAAAATGTCAGTTCCATAGGTAGCTTAAATCTACAAGTGTCACTACAGTAGATAACCTGAATCTAGAAGTGCGGTTGCCAATAAAATATCATCTAGATGATTGCTGTCAAACTTAAATATTATAATGCTTGTGAACCAATAACTGTCTGCCCATAGGTGGTGGAATATGAAGTGGATGAAGTTGCTGTTCATTTTTTCCCACAGCAGACTATTTATTGCACCGATTCTGTTACAACACTGGAGTGATTCAATCTTTTGGGGCTTTGTCATTGTTCTGTAGCTGTGCAACCATAGAGCTGCTATATGTAAGTAAATGGGTATGGGAAGGCAAAGACATCAAGTTGGGGGTACAGGTGGGCTTGACCCCCTTGCAAAACACACTTAGTTTAGCTTTTAATTTAGCTGAAGTTACAGCTGACTGTTCTTGTCCATTTTTATAGGTGTGGTCTACCGCTAGTTGGTAAAACATAATAGAAGCTATTCTACTAATTATATAGGTTTAGAATATGATGCAACTTTTGGGATTCTCCAAAACTTTTCAGGTCATTGGAATTTTATGGTCTAAAGTTTCCTGTTTTCATTGCAAATGCATGTAAAATGAATACAGTTTTAAAGCCCTCCAGACTCTGTTTGTCTTCTAATGTTTACTTTGTTTATAGTGGTAATATGACACAGCACTGTTGTCATTCAGATGTGGAGTGAATACTATGGATTACCATGACATCTTCAAACTCAAGCAGGAGTAATTTTCTGATCCCAGTGCAAATTACAGCACTGCATTAATCTAGAAAGGGATAACAAATTTGAGATTTGGATGTTTACTTTTGGATTCTTTGATTGCCAGCATTGCAGTAGATAAAACAAGCTGGGCTTTGGGAATGTGTTATAAACTTACCAAAGGGAAACATGTCACAAGTTTATTTTGTGATGCATCACTGGTTATGTAGTAAAATCCAACTACAATTTGCAAAGAATTGGATATTCTGCAAATAATTCTATATTCCATAGTACAAAATGCCAGAGCTAGATCAAGACAAGGTATCGTTCATGGTTAAGTTCTGTAACACATATATTTACTTCATGCAAAAAAAGAAGCCAAAACTGTACTTTAAGCTTTAAAAGCATTGTATTGGTTGGTCACAAAGAAAATCAGTTGTACATACAATTTTCCTTGTGTGAGGCCTTCTATTTCTTTTAAAAGATTGGAACGTGTACCAAAAAGGAGATGCTATTAAGAATCAACATTTTATCCTCCAAGCTGGCAGGTTCAAAGTTCTTAGGCTGGGATGTAGTACTCTGACCTCCTGTTGAGTCAGTAAGTACCTCTGTAAAGATAATAGTTATGGTGGAAGCAAAGGTAGACTCGTTAACAGGGAACACTATGGTTGCATTGGCCGCAAGTGAGGCATTAGTATTAGATGGTCCTTATTTTGTTTTCTTTGAGAACAGCTTTCAGAATGAAAGGAAATGAAGGGAATGTCTACATTATGCTCTGATTCTGTGAAAAGAAAACTGCAGCTATCTTCTAAACTGTCTCAAGATGGACCAGGAAGAAGACGGCTTCAAACTGTTTACTCTAATGATGGATTAACAGACCTATTTGTGAAAGACCCCACAGCACTACAAATGCTGTAAAAATGGTAAATCCAGCTTCAGTCCATGAACCAAAGCTATCTTCCTGCTCCAAGCATCTACTAAGTGATTTTGAAAACCCAGAGTATGAGTTGGAAGCAGCGGAAGGCTGTGTTCTGGAATCTATTCTTAATCTGAATTCTTTCTTTGCAGCAGTGAAAAGCTCTATCTCCTCCTTGTCTGTCAATGTACCATACAAGTGCAGTAATATTCTGGACTGATTTTAACTTGAGGCTGAATCCTGTCATGGGAGGCTGGCTCCATACTGTGCCCTGCTCACCCTAGCACTGATGTGAAAAGGTCCATTTTCATGGTCTGATAAGTGTGGAAGTGCACTCAAAGTATAACCTGAAGGACAGAAAGTGAGGATTTAAACTACGGATGATGATGATGAACGCAAAGCCATTTATATGCAGTGTTTCATATCTTGCATCAATAACCCTTTTTTGCCAGTGTCAAGCAATGATCTAAATGAGATAAATTCAGTTAATACTCCAGTTTCTGTGAAAAGTCAGAACGGCTGAACTGAAGACTGAGAATAATAATGAGCCGAATGCAATTTGAAGTGTAGTCGGTGACAATGTGGCGTAATATTGCAAAAGTTAACCCCCAGCTAAACTGTTCTCAAAGTGGGACATTCACAAAAAACATATTACTTTAAGAATGTAATATTTGTACCTTAGGACACACATTCCTAATTACTCACTTCAGCAGGCTGAATGCTCAGTTAATTCCAGTGGCAAGGGGAGTTGGCGCCCCTTAACCCATGTTTGGCTAAAGTGGGAAGGGTTTAAGGACCATTAGCTCTCCTTACAAATGACATTAATGGAAAAAAAGAACAACCTGCAGATTTGGTTTGTAATGACATATAAGATGAACTTTTTTAAGTTACAATATCTGTTTCAGGGAAGTATGTATGAAATGTAATACCAGAAAATCTCACTGAGAATAGCTCATGAATTAATAATACAAGAGCTGTGTTCTTTGAAAGAAATACAAATCTTCAGAGACACCGACAGGAAAGATTTTTGCATTTATGAACTTTAGCTGCCAGAAACTGTGAATCTGCACATTGACTTATATGGTTAATTGTGTAATTCACTCATCAATACTTCAAATTTGCTACCCAAGCAATAATATTTTTTATTGTGTACCTAAAGAGAGTTAGGCATACTGTATATTTTTACTCCGCTTTGCCCTAACTTATGTGTGGTAACCCTAGTCCTACCCTCCCTACCCCTAAACTCAACCTACATATTATATTCTCAAACATGCTTTAACAAAGTGTCTCATAAAACAACACCCACCCTTCACACACACCAGTACCAATGTATAACATTAAATCTAGCCCCCTTCCTAGCCCTTACTCTAATGCTAACACTAACTGAACACGCCCACACACTCACAACTGTAATATGACACCAGGCCAGCTCCTCCCAGTCACACCTCCATTCCCCTGCATTTGCATATTTAATGCACCATTTAAATTCTTAAGCTGACCATCCTGCAGTTGTACAAATCATCTGTATGTGCAACTGCTCTTTTTTATACTCACACCGTATGACTAAATGTCTTACCTTTTCAATTGCATGTGTGTGTATGCAATCCAAAGTTATCCTATTGCCAAATACACCTTTTGGTTAATGTCAGCAGTTTTGTGTCTTCCGTCTTGGTAATACAAGCAGATAACTAAATCCATTTTTGTAGTTTTTAAATATTTTGATCACAATGACTTCTATTACTGATTAATTGCAATTTATAGAATATTCTAATGAAGCCAGGAACACTTAAAAACCCTTGTCTGCCTGTTTGCTATGTTTACTGCTAGCTTCTGAAGTGGAAATTTTGATAATTGTGAATGAATATAAAATCTACATCTATGCCCACCTATTAATGAGAAATAGCTACATCTGGTTATTACATGGGTGTCATAATTTAGAGAATTTTAGCAAATATATATATATATATATATATATATATATATATATATATATTTCTACCTTAGATGCTTTGTTTCATTATGAGAATTTGGTTGAAAACTGTCCACCTAGCAGCATGCAGTGTAGTTGAATGGATATTACTTCTGAAAACATAATCTGGTATTTTTCTTACAAAGTCATTTGAAAATCCATTTTACTGTCTATTGGCTCTCATTTACTAACATAAAGCCATGTTCTTAAACAGCTCAGTCTGTGTCAAAATATGGAGTTGCAGTTCCTTTGGTCTCTTATATGTGTATTTTCTGCCTATTGGCTTTCATTATTAACACAGATAAAGTCATGTTTATGGAAAAAATCAGTCTGGTTTGGTTTTTAAGATGCACATGGAGTTGCCCTTCCTTTGGTCTCTTGCTAGTTATTGCAGTAATTTAAGAGTGTATGGACAGAGTTTAGAGGCCACACATTGTTAGTGCTGCTACATCAAGCAATACAGAAGAAAACAATGTCACACAGTATGCAACACAAAACATGTTCCATGCATAATTTCAAATGAAACCTGCTGTGAAAAAAATAGTTTTCATCCTAAGACATATATCATCTAAAAAGTACATCCTCATGCATGAAACATAATCACATTTTGTTTTCATTTTTCTTTTTTTAAAATACATTTGAAGAATACATAGCACATGTAAATACTGTAAGACATAACATTAAAATAACACAGATGAACTTAATGATTCCTAAAAGGGCAGTTTTAAATATTAAAAGTGTAAACTCCGAGGATTTCTTTCTTAAATAAAAATGTCAGCTTTCTAAGTCATTACCGCAACATTCAATATGTCTTCCTATGAAAGCATCAAAGAAGTGTTACATGCCAACTTTGCAAAAAAACATGATAAGTTAACAGTATATAAAGCTTCAAGTCACAAGGTCCAAAACTAGCTAAGTAATTTATCACATAAACTGTACATTAAATATTTGAGGTATTTCAGAGGAAATTGTCAAAAAAGGCTTGAAAGGTCTGGGTTGAAAGAGATGCACCACATCCGTTACATCTTTGGTATCCTTTATGTCTTTGGTATTGGAAAGCTGATGGAATACTGAACCAAAACCTTTTTAAAAGCTTTTACTGTTTGTGTGGGTTTCAGCATAAGCTAGAAATAGAGAAATATTTTCATATTTACAGAAATGTATTTAACGCCCCCTGGTATCCCATTATCTACATAGCAGATATCAGCGTCAGACTGTTTGGATACAAAATGTCATGACAAGGCATTTTCTTCCAGTGACATTTGTGTGCCAAGCTGAAAGAAGTGGAAAACATATACTTTAATATGCAGCCCATAAGCAAAAGCAAATAAAACAAATTGCACAGCTTGCCAAATAAGCCGCCCACATAGCCACACTCTTCTACCTAAAACTATTTCTCGTCTCAGTCACTGTAATCCAAAGAAGCATAATAATCAGGACAACTCACCTTCAGAATGCATACTAGTGGAAACTGATGTTCAGTCTATTCTACCTCTGTAAATAAAATACCCTGTTTAGGTAGGAATAGCTTAGGCACCAATTATAAGATAGACAGTAAAGAAGTATGGCGGCACTGTTAAAAGAGATGGCAACAAAGCATACGCAGAAGTTTTTAAAGTGACAGAGTTCTACAGAAAGATGCACACAAAATACCCCTTTCTAAAAAATGGTCTCCATTTTCTACCACTGCAAAAGTAAATTCATTTTTTTGAAGAAAAATATTATGACATTTTTTAGAGATGCTGAATTTGATTGAAATATAATGTTCAGCTGCTCAGCATTAACACAGGTAAAGAAAAGGGGGGATAATATATGGGTTTCTTCCTGGAAACTAATACTGTACTATATACAGCACAAACAATGCAACAAGTTACAGTGTTTAAAGGGAAAGGGTTCAAAACTATACTATTTAAAACAATTCAGTACATTCTAACAGCCTCCGCATATTGGTACAAACCTTACAGAATATGTATAAAACATATAATATGCGTTCCAAAATGTAATATATTCTAGAATTTTGCAACACTGTATTTTCAACATTTACCACTTTGCTACACTCTATGCTGGTTATGGTCAGTTATACAATGCCCCCCCCCCATTAATATTCCAAAACGTGCACGCTGATTGGTCAGAGTGCCCGTTGTAAATCAGACTTATACTACAGGAAAAAGGTCCGGTCGCCCAGACTTTTTCCATTAGTATAAGTCTTTTTTTTTTTGTTACAGCAACAGAGAACAGAAGAGCTCCGTTGCTGTAATCTTGCTATGTTAAACAGGTTTAACATACCGAGACAGCTTTAAAAAAAGCAACGGAGAAAGGAAGATCTCCGTTGCTTTTTTTAAAGCTATCTTTCTATGTTAAACTCCTTTAACATAGCGAGACACCTTTTAAAAAGCAACAGAGAACTTGCTTTCTCCATTGCTTCCATACACAGCTCTGATGTACTGCGTAAGCATACGCATGTGCAGTACATCAGAACTGCCGAAGAATACCGGACAGCTGTGGAAGGGCAGCATGGAGGCATTATACAATGTCATTATTTAAGAAAAGTAAGTATTTTTTTTCTTAAATAATGTCATTGTATAATAGCAATAACCCACTTCTGGGTGTGAGTAATGCTGGATTTACCCACAGATGTCTTTGTTTGGCCAGTCGGGCTTCACCCTCGTGACCAAACCACACCAACTGTGGGTAAATCCAGCATTACCCACACCCAGGCGTGGGTTATTGCTTAAATCATGACACATAACTACTATAAAAACAAAGTTTATTAAAGCAAAATAACAGCTTTCTGATTATACACTTACAGTGTGTTTACTTAAATATCCGGCCTTCTTCAGACTTCATGTTATTACAATAAAGCTTAATTCTGGATGTTTTCTAAACTACTGAGAAGAATGTTTGCCTCTGTAGGGATGCATAGGTTTGAATAATTTCCTGAGCAGACTGAAAAGTGGTTTCTGATTTCTGGTTCTAGTCTTCTTTCTTCTTTTACTTTAATATCACCTTTTTGTTGTTTTCTATGTCTTGTCCACATCCTTCCTTGTGCATTTCAGTGAGGAAAATGTGAATACTGCTAGCAAAATTAAACCTAGTCCTAAATGTGCATTAATAATAATTATTGCAAAAAGCTGATGGGATTTTGTAACTGTAGTTTGAAACAAATGTAATTTACTGTCACACTGAACAATTAGTTTTAGCAAATTCTTCTGAAATGTCCTTTAGACATTTCATTTTCTGACTGGGGATGGTTTTCAGCTATTTCAATGAAGACTGTTGCACATTGTAATAAAATTAAAAGGAGCTTCTGTGTCACATGCAGAAAAAAAAATCTTCTCTCACAGCTATTATAGTAGTATAACACAGCTGTAAAAGATTGAATTTTATAAGCAGACTTAAATTTCAGCACTGCTACACCATAGGTGTTCACATGGAATCTGAGTAAAACATCAGTGTCACATTTATTTCATGGCATCTTAACCAAGTTAGGATATCAGATTCGGGAAAAAAGCAATACTTCTCTTCATAGTTTTTATAAACAGTTTATCACAAAATTACTGTATCTTAAATCCCAAGGCTAATAATGAAATTATACTATGGAAGCCATTTTATGCACCAACATGCATACGTATTGCATTTTACAGATATATGAATGTGCTTTTTGGGAGACAGCAAATTTACCAGAACAGAGTAGACAGTGCCCTACAATCTATAAATGAATCTTCTTGTACTCACTTGAATCAAAATAATACATCCCATATGTAAAAGGGCCATTCGGTTTAATGGGTTGGCATAAGACACCATAAAAATATACCTCAGAACTGCATTCAGGTCTCAGAACCTGTGGTATGAGCCCATCCCTTCCAACAGCGAACAAAAATTTGCTAGCCATCTGTTGTAAATGAACTAGGAAGTGAAGTACATCATTCACTGCTGCTGCACGTGCTCTTGGATCACCATTTTAAGTAATAACAGTTTTGTTTATCTGAATGGTTTGACAGTCATACATTAATATTTTCCCATAGCTTTATTCTCTGATTTATTTAGACAGTATTGCCAGGAGCAGCCTTAGGTCAACTGGTGCCCTAGGCAAAAGGGCTCCTCGGCACCCCCCACCACACCACCTGGTGCCCCCATCCTGGTTTATCTACACCAAATAAATACTGGAAAAGCACCCCTGTGAGAGCAGAGCCCTAGGCGGCCGCCTAGTTGGCCTATGCCTAAGGCCGGCTATGAGTATTGCAAGAAAATGGTTCTGGGATGAAATAAATTACATTTGTGGAGAATGACAGGCAAGCTAGATCACCTATTAGTATAATTACAGTTTTACTTTAACTAGAACATAACCAACCCCATTATTTCTGAGTATACTCATGCACACTACTTTTTCTGGGAGGAGCTCTGACTTAATCCTTGCACACAGCTCAGCAAATTGTCCTCCTTTAGTTGTTCAGAAAGAAATGAACTTGTGGTCATTTACTATGATTTCTGTGTATTCTTTGGGGTTATCATCTGTCTGGAGGATGCTTACTTTTCTGGTCCATTTCAAATCAAAGAAGCAGCTTAAACTTCTTGCATGATATAATGATAAACCTGATGTCTGTGTTGTATTTTTCCAGACACAGCTGTCTCAAAATGGAAAAGGCAATCTTTCCCATTCCTAGTAACTTGTCTTTGACCATATGTATGCTGGCAAACCAGATTTAAGTTTTGTTATCAAGAAAGACAATACTCTGTTTAAAAGTTAAAATTAATCAGGTTCCTTTCCATAACTGATATTATTTCAGACCTTTGTATGCACTTCATGCAAGTATTAAACCTAGTCATCATACAACCTAAATCCCCTTTTCACACCCACCTAACCTCCTTCTCCATCACGGGTCACAAGATCAGGAAAGCCATTCCCAAAAAAACATGTGATACCCTTTCCTTCCCACACGCAGGAAATAATGAAAAATGCATTACAAAACATACAAATATAAATGCTCCAACAAAAAAGAAGTGATAAAAGTAATACATGGCAGCCTGAGCACATCAGTGCTCGTCTTCCTGTTCTTGTTTCGCTGAAGACTAAACGAGTGGTATATCCATCTCTAGGGATACCGTTTTCACTCCAATATTGCACAGATCTTCCCTTGTGCATTGTCATTGTGACTACATGATATAGTTTTGAATAATTCACTTTCTTCATCTAATATCCTATGTGACCTGACATTGTTTTGCAGTTTTTATATATAGTTATGTCTTTTTTATGTATAATTGTTTTTTGTAAAGAAATGTTGTCCCATATGCATAATTGAGCTTTGTTTCCATCAAAAATGATTGCTCTATACAATTCTGAAGAACTGTGTTCCAAACAAAACTGAACTCTGAGAGGTAAACAACAGTGAGCTGTTATGCTCATGTATGTATTTCTACCAACTTGTATATATATTTATTTCAGTTCTAATGTATGTAACTCAAGTTAATCTTGTCGTATTGTATAAATAGTTTGTTCACTGTATTTAATTGTCTCTGAAGCTTTTCTCCCTGGGACTCCGCTGAAAAAGGCTCTTACCTACCTGGACTGTCCCAGTAAACAAATGCCAAATAAATAATAAAACAATAAATGTAATGTGGTCTAAATATATTTTTATTACAATGTTTATTCTATCATATATTCAAGACTCAAATGGGGGGCAGTATGTTAACTTGCTTTAGCTTTCCAACATTGCACTACATCTTTTGGAACATGTGGGAAGGACAAACTGGCAAACAATTACATACCATGTAAAGCATGAATCAAGCCAGAGTAACAGAAGGTTGTAAATAATGCCACATAGTACAGTAAATATAAAGCATGAATCTAGATAGAGTAACATAGGGTTTAAAATTATGCCACATAGTACCGTAAATGTAAAGCATGAAGCTAGCTAGAGTAACAGGGTTTTAAATGATGCCAAATAGTACAGTAAATGTAAAGCATGAATCTAGCTAGAGTAACAGGATTTTAAATGATGGCTCATACTACAGTAAATGTAAAGCATGAATCAAGCCAGAGTCACACAGGGTTTTAAATGATGACACATAGTACAGTAATTCACAATGCTGGAGGACAACTGTGGTAATTTCCTTTTGGAAGTCCTCTATCTGATAGTTGTTGCATATATAAGAAAGTTCTTAGCTACATTAAATGATTATAGTGTCAATATATGAGGATGCCAGTAGACTCTTTCTTGCCAGTGGGATGAAAGCACTCATTAAGACAGGGCAAAAGTACTCACTGAGACACACTATTTATTAAAGTTTTATACAATTTCTTCCTACACTGCTTCTAGTTCACTTTTTGTTTTGTTTTTGACAGCTTGTAACAGCTAATAAAAAATGGAAACCAGGACACATTTATCTGAATGTTCTTCACAGTATAACAAATAACCGTATAGCTACCTAATAAACATTTGATATAAATATATTCTGATTTATATTTTCTGATAAGACCATCTTAATGGATGCCAGCAGTTTTGATGGAAGTGACAGACTTCCTTTCAATCATTTTAAAAAGAGAGATTTTAGAAACAAATTAAATCCTCTTCAAAGCAAATTCATGGACTAGATCTAGGGATAAAGTCTTGCTATGTTTTTAATGTTTACAGCAGTAATTATAAACACCTAAAGTCAGCTCTGTGGTTTAAATGGCTCAAATCCTGACCATGACCCAGATGACTGGGACTTTATTAGCAGGCTGAACCCTAGAGAAGCTGATGAGGGGGTGGGGGACAGTGAAGGCTTACTTTCCTGGGGGTGCATGAGTCTAGAGATGCACAGTCTGTACAAGTTCCTTGATGGAGACCAGAGAACCTATGAGGTTATCTACCTTGAGAAAGGCCATTACGTCTGCTGACAGCCTTGTACTATGCCCTTAGGAATTGCAGCTACAGGGTATTACTAGGCATGCATGAGGAAGTAGGGGCTTTGCGTTACAAAATACTCTGATGGCTGCCTGAATATCTGCTCTCATCCAGTAAGGAATGAATAGGTAGGGACACAATGACTGGCTTGGCAGTGGGAACAAATGGAGTACCCAAAAATCCATAAATATCAAAAATATGGCCTAAAACTTGATGGATTCTGAAATAAAGATCAAAACAAAATGTACTTTTTGAAAACAATATTAGTAGTTCGAAATAAAGTCACAAACTTAAGTTACTCTTAGCAGACAATAAAGAAGTACAGGCTAAAATAGACATATCAGTTCTACGCGCTCTGCATATTAAGACTATAAAGTGCTAATAAGTTTAGTTCTATAGTCCTGGGTGGGAGCCCATTAAGTCATACATGCAAACCATTTAACTCTGAACATGTCACTTAAACACAGTCCTCCCAAGTTACCTCGGAAACGAAGGAAACCTGTACTTATCAGGTATACCTGGTTAACAAATGAATGAGTAAATAAATAAATACAAATAAAACAGTTATTCAGTGTCCTTCAAATTCTTATAGCCTGTTATAATCAACGGTTTAAATGGGCATTATGGTCTATACTGCACTTTCAGTATAAAGTGATCGCAGTCCAGATTCTGAATGGTACTTTCAGATTCTGTCAGCAACTGAAGAAGCTATGACTGGCTTTTGCATATGTGTATGATCCTCCGAGCCAGACAGTGAAACACTGATTAACAGGTCCAATGTAGAAATGGAGATAGCAGCAAATTAATTTCAAACTGTGTAAATAAGGTTCCTGCTAAGAGAACAATAACAAATGTATAAATGAAATGAAAGTGCTTAAGCCCAAATGGCCAGAGAAATCAGAAGCAAGCATTTAAATCTTAGTAGAACAGCACTGGGAAAATTGTCAAGTTGTAAAAAAAAATAAAAAATAAAAAAAATAAAAAAATATATTATCTCATAATTCTGGCCTTTACTCATGAAAAATCTTCAGACAAGCTTTAAAATCAAACTCTTATAAATTTAAAACATTTTAAGTGAAAACTCTTGCTTTCCCTTGTAGTCTCCATACAATGTGCATGTATTGCATAAATGGGGAGTGCATTTTAACTTATGGACTTTAGTTAATGAATGATCATAGTTTTATATTCTGTTTATCCTACTACAAAAAAATCAAAGCCTTGGCTCTACCCAGGGAGACAAATGGCTTGCAGATTCATTTAGTACATCTAAGCAGATATTTTAATTTTCATATACGACATGTAATTAGAAGTACTTCTTCTTTGCATGTAGGCAGGGCAAAATAAATAACATGCAGCATTATTACGAAATAGATAAATAGAGATATTTAGGGAAACAAATACTTTAAAGCTACTTAAAATATATGGATTTATATAGAAATTGCAAAGAGCATTGTAGAAACTGTCAAGAATTTGAGCAAAAATTATGCCATTTGGGGGTTTTACTAGGATTTGGTATTCAGAGAGTCTGATACTTTTATTTGTTGTTGTTATCCTCCTCCCAACAATATCATTTTATACACTCTAGAATGTGTGTCATAAAAAAGCAATTGCATTTCTACACTAGTGCTACAGCCTGCCTTACCTGTTTTTCTATACCACAAAGGAACACACATTGTTGTGCCATGTTGCTTGCATTTCAAAGGTTTCATAACATGGATACTGTAGATCCTGCATTGCTGAATGCCATTAGCTATGTCACAAATTCAGAGGTCAGATTAATAACCATTTTTTAATGTACTTTGGTTCAGTACTCACCAGCTGAAGTAAGGAATATAACAGGAGGAACTCTCCTACAACTGAGGTATTTGCAATTTGAACTAGTACAGAGGTAAAGAAATAATCACACCTTTGGTTCAGGAAAAAGGCACTCATCCAGAATATAACCGCTCTCTATCTCTCTGTCTCTCTCTCACTCTCTTTACATTAACACTAAAGGGTCAAAGGAAAAGCTGACAGAGAGGACAGTCATAGAGTGGGGAAACAGAGGGGTCAGAGTAGGGGAGAAGAGTCAGCTTTGTACATGTTGAGAAGATTAAAGCGTGATACATTTCAACCACAGACCAAGCAAGGGGAAAATCTTTGGTATCAGACGTGATTTTATAAATCACAGATTGAAAAACTCAAGTGAGGTAGCCTCTTTGGTTCTTCTCACTATAAATGTCTTCACACACTAGGAGCAGAAGCTAGACACCCTTTAGCTTCCTGGCGGATTAGGTTCCTATAAGATTTGATTCAAGAATCAAGCATTACCACATCACAACAAGACAATATAAGACAACATTAGAGGAACATTTGGCAAAAATACAACCAACTGCCATTTCATTTTTTCTGCTATTAGTAGAATCACATATTTATTCCTCTAGACGTTTATTTTTTCTTCATTTAAAACATTATGCACTTTCACTTTGCACATTATTAACACACTTGTAATGTGTAGTGGTCTAGGTCTGTAGACCACCTTTTTTTTTTTTTTTTTTTTTTTTTCATTTTTTATTTTTTTCAACAAGGTGCCAAATGTTCGCACAACAGAGCATAAAGTAAAGTGAATATAAACCTTTTCTAATTAGAGATGGTACTATACCCGCATAATTTTAAATTGTCAAATGCCAGAATTGCGTTGCCATGTCCCCATGAGAGCTTCATGAGGCACTGTCTTTAAAAAGAAGTGTGATTACATTTGTGTATTGTATTTTGTGTTTTATATGGCACAAGTCACCTTTTGGAGAACACAGTATTGATTAAGCAGTACCATCTTCATTGATTATCGTTAAGGCAGCTGTTATTGGCACACATAATCATATCTTCTGACTTCCAAAGTAGCCTTTGCTTGTGGTGAGAATGCAAACTGCAATACATTGCCATTTAATGTGCAGTGCGGATCTTAAACATCTTTGGTAAAGCCGAATAAGGAGGGCAAGCTTTAATCCAAATATGTTTACCCCCCTTATGTAGATGAACATACATTACAAAATAGATGTATGTGTTTCCAGTCAAGACCTCACTCACCCGCGAAGGTGGCTGGCTGCAGAAAATGATAGCAGTGCGAAAGATGTGTAATGGGGGGGGAGAAGGGGGGAAGTTCCATATCTAATTCGCTGCATGCTTTGAATGTGCTTCCTGACCCACCTGACAAGAACTGAATGTAACCGACTCCCACCTTGACCAGCTCCTTGGTAGCCCTGAATCGCAGGAGCAAGATGAACACAGTCACAAAACTTCTTGCAAATATTACTTTGAAATTCAGAAACAAACAAATAAATAAAGGGGGAAAAAGCCTTGTTCAATTCACTAATAAATAAATAAATTAATTACTTAATTAATGTCACTTTTGAGCTGTACAGTGGAAGTTGCAGAGGCATTTTCTGCCCTACTTCTATGGGGTAAACACAGCTGTTTTGTCCTTTACATTCAGTAACAGTGTTCTTGAATGACCCACATGCCCATTCCAGAATTCATTTTCCATAACCCAAAAAAGAAAAAAAAGAAAAATATGTGGTGTAGTGTCCTACTTTCCTTGAACTTGCACGCCACCATCTTTTATTATTTTTGTCTTTGAAAACGCTGGCAGAGTACCCAAGAATTCTGGCCCATGTAAGCAACTAACTTGCTTGTATCTGGCAGAATGTCTCGCTGCTGCCTTACTTGTATTCAAGCTCTTACAGAGTTCATGGATGCTTGCTTGCCTCCTCAGACTTTGATTTTTCTTACAATCCAAGAAAAATACTTTGACTTCCACTGTCCTTTAAAAGCTTCTGATTTACATTAAAAATAAAAGTATTTCAAACTGTTGACCCAGACCAAAAGGTTTTTACTTTGCCAGCAAGTGAATCCCAGTAAAATACATATTTTTCTGAGGCAGGCAATATTGCAAAGAAGAGCTTTTGGTGTGTCTGCAGACATTAATAGAAAATAGTTCACGGATTTCTGTTCCATTGTTAATAAATAATGGGTATATTTTTTATTCTATTTTTCTTCTGCAGAATTTAAGTCATTTCTTTTAGACTTACTTTACTTATACATGACTTTGGTAGTAGGAACTTCTTCAGAAACAAAAGCCAGAAAACACGTGTAGTCTGACAGGTGTTTTTTGAAGAAGGCAGTAACAAATTGAGAACATGCATGCGAATGTTTTTTTTCTTGAAACCCCATCCCCTGGTTAAAAAAACAAAACAAAATAAAAAACTCTATCCTCTCACCCTTGATCTTTTTCTTCTCCCACTGATTGCTATGCCTTTGAAAAGTGCTTGTAGATGATGAGGGTACCCCAGGACTACTGCTGGTCTCATCTTGCCACCGATTCATGCATCGCCGGCGGGCATTCATAAAGAAATTGCTGACTGTATTGAGCTCAAGCCCCAACTGCTGAGAGATGGTCATTTGCATCTCTTTAGAGGGGCGTTTGTTCTCCTTAAAGATGGCTATCAGTGTACGACGTTGCAAGTCGGTGAAAACCAGACGTTGTTTCTTTGGTTGCAGGCTTCTGTCCTTTTGTTGTTCCTGCTCTTTGCGTTTGCAAGCTATAAAGACAAAACACAATCAAATATTAATTTTCATGTTTGTTGCCATTCTGATAGCTTTACTATGTTTATAAAACTTAACTTTTCATCATATAATTGTGGACATTTCAGCAGATAAATGAGATGACATGCAAGTGTTTAAGGAACCTAGAGTTCATACCCAGCAAAAGATCAAGCATTCCTGTTCACAGCAGAACTGCAGAGCAGGAAAGGCAGTAATAACAAAACCACAAGAAACTACAAGGTCACACACATGCAAATGCACACATGGAATACATTTCTAATGCTGAATGACATTATATCAAACACAAAATGAGGAAGCTCTAAAAGCTAAAAAACTCTGCACGTGTTTTATGCACTTGCATCCAACATCCTCTGTTAATTACACATACCAAATCTAAGATCCTACTACAGTGGGGAAAGGGCAAATTCCCAGATCCCACTGTACCATAATCTCATCAAATTCATGTTTGCGACATTTTGTATTTGATATAATGCCATTCAATGCTTTGGTCATTTAGCACAGTAAATATTACACACACACAAATGCACACATGCTAGTGCATGCACACACACACTCACACACACAGATAACAGCAGCACAAGTATAATGAGAAATGAGCACAAATCATTAAGGTGCTGCTATCTTGCTTTAACAAGAAATGCATATTGCCAAAAGACCTTTCTTAAAACCTGCAAAAGCTGAAAACAGTGGTTTTGGCCATATTTAATCCTTCACAGAAATTACTACTGTATGATACCAGGGTACCTCACAACCATCTTAAGTAAAGGGAAAAAATAGAGCAGCACTGATCTTGAAGGTCCTAGCTGTAGGAAATTGCTTAAAACAATTCAAGGTTAATGAAGCCATGTTAGACTTGTATAGAAGATAGTGCAGTTGCATGAAGCATGATATAACAATCTGTGCCTTAACCATGATTGCAACTAAGCTATATGTTCTGCAGTTTACAAATGTTTCCATTCATTATCAAGGCTTTTGTAGTTCCTGTTGACTGTAAAAAATGTATTTCTCTATGCATTGTTGATGCATTAAGTTGTAAGAATTATAATACTTTCAGAAGAATCATTGCAGTACTTTCATACAAATGGGCTTATTCATTTAAGTTGTAGTGATATCATATGGAATGTACATAAATGAAAGAAGAAATCCTACTAAGATCAGGGAACATATCAGAGTTGATTACAGTCAATAGCAGACATACAGTAAGCTCTAGAATTTTGACTCAGATTTTCAGACTATAACTCTACTATTCAAGATGACATCGTAGTCAATTATACTTAATCTCATCTGTATTGAACTTTGATTCTGATTAAAAAAATACTAAATGCAATGCAAGGATAGCAATGAAAATTTGCACATTTAGAACAGAATATTTGGAAGAGATAAATATTTGGTGGTCAAGCATATGAAAAAACAACTTTTTATTTGAAATTAATTCATTTAGTCAATACATGTACTTAATATTTTGCTCATTTTGATTTAGAGAGAAGAGATTTTAAAGAATAGCAAACAAACAGCCAGAAAAAAAGTAAGATTAAAAAAAGGAATTCAAAATGACATATTCTGTTATAAAGGCTCAAAGGGATGTACAGATCTGATTTCTGATATTTATAGTTTATGGTGGAATTCCGTTCATTATGGCATTACTTTAGGATTGCCTCACATCCGGGAGGAGTAGGAGTTATAAATTCACAGATCTGATTATAATGGGGAAAAGAAACATATTTTATTAAATGTCACTACTGAAAAGAAGAATTTGTTTTGTGTCTTTCGGCTTTTCCCGGTTAGGGGTCGCCACAGTGGAACTCCAATCCGCTAATGATTGGCAGTAGAGTTTTACGTGCTGGCTTGCCGGGCCTAACGCACAACCTTCAATGAAGGAACACCCATTCACGCATGTCATCACACAGAAGACCCTCTATCTGAGAATCGAACAGGCAACGTCTAACTGTGAGGCGACAACGCTACCGCAGAAAGAACAATAAGAGGAATAAATCATTATTCCACAAACCAAGATGTGATTTTCATTTATAGCAGACAGAATTCACATAATTTGTTCAAGACTAGCCTTAACAGATCAAAAGGCATAAACAGCAACAATATCAGTACTGCTTAGTCATAACAATCTAGAGGATACATGAATAATGCTAAGAGCAGAGCACTCTCTTTTAGAGAATCTTTGAAGATAATCCGTTTCTATAGCTTCTTTGTAATCAGGAATATACATCCATGGCACATCACTTCAAAATATGGTGCCTTACAGAATAATGCCCATTCAATGATATTTTTACAATGTTGAAAAACTGAGAAATACATATTGTAGATCCGGAAAGGGTCAATATAAAAAAAGGTATTTGTCAAGATCAACTGTTGACTTAACATTGGATGAGACTTAATAAGGGACTCAGAAATTCAAGCATATAATTGGTACGGTAATCAAGAAAAGTTGGCTTTATTTGCTGATGATATTATTTTGCACCTCATAAACCCAGAAAAGGACATTTCAGTGTTGTAGAATAATCTGAGACAGTATCAAGTCTTTTCGGGTACAAAATTAATAAAGATAAAACTAAGGCAATAGCTATAAACTAACTACCCACACACTAATTGCTTCGGCAATACCCATATTTATGGGGTCATGATAAAATGAAGTACTTAGGAGTATGAGTTGAAAAGAGTTCTGTTATAGTAGCTAAGGATATGTGGAAAGAGACTAAACAAAGGTTAATACAAAAACTGGAAGCTCTTTTTTATGGATATGGACAGCAAGATACAAGCAATGAAAATGGTTTTAGTCCCTTTAGTTTTATACACAGGTCAGGCATATTTTTATCAAATAGAGAAGTTGTAGATATCAACAAAGAGAGTTAAAGGATTTTATATGAGAGGGGAAGTGGGCAGGTGGGATAAGTTAATCCTTCCGATATAACATGGTGGTTTGGAATTACCCGATTTGAAAGGGTATTTCAGAGCTACACAGCTAAGGCTCTCATACATAATGAAGCAGAAAGCTACAATTCAAAGTGGAAAGGGGTGATGATGAAACGGGGGTAATCTTAAGAAATAAGGAGAGACGTGTATGTTGGATAAAGATCCTTAAGGAGAATAAAAACCTGACTATACAGAATATTGTATTCATAAAGTAACAGAAAGTATTCTAAGAACTAAGCAAGCACAGGGAATGAGAAACGAGATGCTACCAATAGGGATGACTGCAATTAGGGGTACAAAGAATAGGCATGGGTAGACTGGAAAAAAGGCTAAGGAACCAAGGTACTGGGAGCAAATAATTAGAGAGGTAAAGGTAATAGAATGGCAAAAGGCCAAGAATACATTTGAAGTGCAGGCTAGATTGCCTTCCCTACCAAGGGAACCAGAATATAGACAAAGACAAAGAAATAGATACTTTTATACCCTAAGCAGACTCCAAAGAATTTTTCCTCAGGTAGATTGCAAATGTTGGAGGTATAAGGTAATTGCAAACATATTTTTTGGGAATGTAATGAGTCGGCAGACTTTAAAAATTCCCTGCAGACTACTCTGGCAGAAATAATTGGTGAACAAATTGGTGTAAATAAAGAAATGATTTTGTTGAGCTGTTTTACAGAATTGGAATTGCCTAGACATAGTAAGGCCTTGCTGAGCTTAGTTCTGGTGGCTGCTAAAAAGCAGTTACTAGAAAATGGAAATCAAAGTCTAAACAACCATACTAGAAGCAGCAAATATAGTAACATAGAAAAAATAATTGGAAATGGGATCTTTAGAAAAGGGTAGGGGCAAATTACATAGAAAAATTGAGAATTGTGGGAACAATACATGCAGAAAAATGGGTGAGAAATGAGGTTTTAAGAAAAGGCAGGAATTGAAAGCTACATAATATTCATTTGACAATGACTGTACATGTACAGAAGATTATACGTAATGTATGTTTGCATCTGAAAGTATATCAACATGCTTTGTTTTCATTTGTATAAATAAATGTGATTGCCTATGTCATAAGTGAAAATTCAATACAGAAAGCAAACTACATGGTACAGTACTTCTGTTACCAATAGACTGATGAACAATTTCATCATTTTTTTTATTTTAAAAATAACTTATCAGCTCTAAATTATATAAACCAAGCTTTGTTCATTTTCAGGGAATTCTACTACATACAGGGAGGGTTCATCTTCAACATCTCCTCCTCCAAGGACATACAACCTTGGGAAAAATTGGAAGGTTTCCATGAAATGGTTCAGCTAATTGGAATTTTACAAACCATAAAAATCTCAAGAAATTGTCATAATAAAATATGTAGTTTCAAAACACTGAACCAAAAAGAACAGGTGAAAAGTATTAAAATAATGAAAAAGGGGAGAAGTAAATGTGAAAGAGAAAGATAGAAGCAAGATACATAGCAAATGTTTTAAATCCAGGTTAAATGTATCTTAGTATTAACATTTTCTTACATTAAATGTATTTGTTACTACGGGTTTTCCTGCTAACTTACAGCTATTCTTAATCTGTTCTTTTGCAATACTTACCTTACTGCTATCCACTTTTCTGTCTTACAAGCTAATAATTTTCTAGTTTTGCCTTTATGCATCCCATTGCTTCACAGCTATTGTAAACCTTTATATTTCCCAAATTTTTTGAATCCCTGTTCTCTTTCTGTTTCCAAGTTTGATTTGGATGGGGGCAACCATTTATAGTTCATTCGTAATACTAACATTAGTTTATGATGTAAGATATCTGAAATGTAGTTTTATCTCTGTCACAAATTATTACTGAAAAACCTGCTGAAATAACCTTTTGCACTTTGTAATCACTTGGGCTGCATGTCAATGTTCGGTTTATTATATTTATTTTTGTCCTTTATGAATATCTTTGCTGCTGGCCTGTACCATAGTTGAAAAGTGGCTCAGACCAGCTGACTTATCCAATTAAAAAGTCAGCATCCAATCAAAAAACAAAATAAATGTGATAAGAGGAAAGGCAACATTGAATAAGAACAGCAAATGACTTTAAGGCAGTCCTTAGAACAGGTTGTTTGGAAGAAACTTTAGAATAGAAGGAGAACACAATTATGAATGTAAAAGAAAGTGTCTTGACCAGGCTGTGACTTGAAATATGAGATGAGGCTGCAACACGAGCACTGGTAAAAAAAAAAAAAAATGAAAAAAAGCTAAACATGAATGAATGACAATAGATTAAGCTATGAGATCACCTTAAGAGGAGGTTAACACTGTACAAACTGCAGTGACGATTGCAAGGTTGGAAGTTTAGAGAAGAATAACATATAAGCAGCAGTGATAAATGTAATGATGGAAGTCTGCTGGAGTGTACCAGTACATAAATTGCAATAATTACTGTAAGGTTGAAGGTCTATGAGCATAACATCAGTGTATATACCTGGGGTGTACAAAATGTAGCCTGTATGCCATAATCTGGCCTCCTAAAGCACTGCATCTGGACCATGGCATGCCCAGCTGAAAGACAGATTGGTTCATGCAAAACACTAAAATAATTGATCAAATGTAGTCCACTGCATGGTAACTTTGTCTTGTCCCTTTAAATCGGAACTCTGGGCTTCTCTGGGTAGTCAAATGTCAGGACGCGCAGATGCATGTTCAGGAAGTTATTGCACAAGGTATATTTTGAACATCTTCTCATTCTGTTGTTTGCATTATTTGGAGTTTACAGAGTAGTTCAGTTTTGCTAAATATGTTATGTATGCATGCACGCCTATGCACATAGGTGCATGTGTGTGTGTGTGTGTGTGTGTATATACATATGCATGTTTGTATATATGTGTGTGCGTGTGTGTGAAATAAGTCTCAGCTGCGTCTCAGCTCACTGTGGAATATGTGGTTTCCTTGAAAACCGTTGGGGATTTTAGTCATTAAATGATGACAGATGTTCTAGTTTCAGACTTCATATCCCCTGGAAAAACACCCTGAAATGCAAAACATGCCCTTACAATTTTCTGTCACTCTAAGAGCAATATTTTTAATCTATCCTAATTTTGAGAATGTGTCTCCCCTATTGTTTTAAGTGTGCATGTGTGTGTGTGCGCACATGTGAGTGTTTGACTTGTATCTCTCAAATGTTCCTTCTTTTGTCTCATATATATTTTTTGTATGTTCACAGTGGATTTCGTGATTTCCTAGAAAACTGTTGAGGACTTCAGTCACTAAATAATGGCAGATATTTTACTTTCAGAAAATGTATTTAAAGGCAAAGCCTGTTTTTGCATTTATTTTCTGGAGAATGTAAGAGCAGTATTTTCACTTTCAGTGATTTTGAGAACTTGTCCCTCCTATTTTTTCCCTTTTACTTAGAGGATGACAGCTGGGAGAGGAGTACCTCTCATCTGTCCCTGATTGTGCTAAACATTTCTGATTTTGTCTCATTTTTTGGTATGTTACTTGTAGGTTCATAGGTTCATACTAGGCTATCTGCCCTAGGGCATATATAAGCCTAGCCAGAGTGTGTTTGGCTTTCGCCACCCATTTTAAATTAATTTGCTATGCCCTTTTTCGAGGTTAGTATACTGTGCCTCTGTCTAACAGTGACACAGAAGTGATATAGGTTAATAAGTTCAGAACTAGGCTAACTGCCATTGGAGGCATTTCAAGCCTAGCCAATTACCCCATGTGAGAATCAAACCCTGCACCTTGTATCTGTAAGGTAAACACCTTAACCATTATGCCATCCTCCCACTATTGAGGGTTGAAGTTACTACATATGTTAGACTATTTAATTTTCATTTCATATCCTTCAGAAAATGTATGCTATTGCAAAGCCTGCTATTTTAGCAACTTTCTAAGTATGTAAGAAAAGTGTTATAGTCGCAGTTGTTTGTGAAGCATCATCATTATTCAACAATAAGCCATGAGCACAATGTTTTCTTCCTTAAAAGAAAAAAATAAGAATGAATTGATTTTCTTACTCATGAATTTTGCTAAGGCTATCTCTGAATTAAAAAGCTTTACAATGCACCCCAGAGCATCTAAAATACCCATGGCTTCTGGAAGGCATAGCAGCCCCAGACCTCCAGATTAATTTTATTTTCTCTGCAGTTATTACTATGCAGTCTTGACAACTTAGGCTGTGTTGAAATGCTGCATGAAAAAGCAAAGCTGAAGGTTAAGATAGAATTTTTTTCCCTTAGTCATTAGTTTTGCTCGGACCATCGCTGGATCAAAAGGTGGGGCCTAGCTGATCCCAGACCACCTAGTTTAATACACTTATTTTCTACACAGTTATTACTGTGCATCCTTGGCCAGTTAGAGTGCATTGAAAGGATGCAGAATAAAGTAGAGTTGAAGAGTGTGATTCCCCAGCACTGGACCAGTAATCAAGGAGCCTACACATTGAGAGGATGACAAGTACACATACAGTAAAGTGCAATTTCCCTTAAGAGCATAGAGAGACCACAGTCAGTCTGGGCCTGGTTTCTCCCTCTTTCCTCCAGATCCCCATCAAGACTCTCCACTGGCACAGGTATAGGGTTGAGATCACAGCTGAGTGAGTGGTCAAGCCAAGACCTCCATCAACCTGTCTGTCCAACCAGTGCTTTGTGACCCTGCCCAAGTAGCTCACACACACACACACACACACACACACACACACACACACACACACACACACACACACACACACACACACTTTGAGGTTTGAGTTATGCACACACGTGCACACACAGGTGCACACATACACACACACACACACACACACACACACACACACACACACACACACACACACACACACACACACACACACACACACACACACACACACACACTGTGAGGTTTGATTTACACACACACACACACACACACACACACACACACACACACACACACACACACACAACTGGGAAAGACTGGCACAGGTTTACTAGCTATGCCCCCTTCTGCCCAGACTATAAGGTAGTTTTCACTGCCACGAGCCACTACTTATCAGCTACTTTAAGGCCCTTAGCAAAGGGTGTCCAATCTTATTGTGTAATGTTACTATTAATCCAAATGGTAGTTTGGCCAAGAGCAAGGCTATTAGGAGTGGCCTGCACAGTTTCACCAAATTGATATGCAAGTACTCTAAGAGCTTAAATATCTCTAGACAGACCAGCCACAATGGAAAGGTTTAAATATATTTAATCATAAATAATAAAAGAACAAGAAAGTACTCAGTAAATAAACACAGTTACTTCAGAGTTCAAAATCACAGGGAATATTTAAAACAACATTGCAGGACAGTCTCAAATAAATAAAAGAACAACATCTAAAATAATATTTACTATATTCCTAACTATATCAAAAAGAATAATTATACCCTAGAAACCTAATATTACAGCAAGGCAAGTGTGGTGAATGGATCTTCTAGCTGATGTTGTTGTCAGGTCAAAGACAAATACAGAATGCACAGTCTCTCTCTCTCTCTCTCTCTCTCTCAGAGAGTTCTTAAATTAATATGCAAAATATCACTGCTGGGATACTTGCAGCATGACATCACTTCTTGTCATCTGACTATCCCAGGTGAAAACCCACACTGCAGCTGGTAACATTTAGCATCTCTCTCTGAAAATACATAAATAAGGACTTTTCTTAGATCTAAGGCAAATGGTAGATGTCGTAAAATAATTTACATTCCTCCATATTTGAAGACAATACAAAAAACTTCTAGTTCTAGACATTATGTCTGCTACTGCACTGAAACTGAAAGATAACTTCTCTTCTGTTTATTGCCCAGCCGTAAAGTAACTCGTCAACCATTCTTCTGAAGTTTCAGTCTCCCTTGTTAAAATACATACATCTGAACAGTTACAATAGTGTATAAAAATATCTCCTCAGCACACATCTATATAATATGACATACAGCTCTAATACATTTGTAACACAAGCAAATGAATCATGTTGATATTCACAAATTTATAACCATTTTCAAAATTCCAGACAGCTGTGCTGGCAATATCTCCCTCGTCACACTTCTATATAAATCATATTAATATTCACAAATGACATATAATTATTTACAAAATTCCATATAGTTAGGCTGACAATATTTCCTTTTGTGTCAATAAATAAGACTGAATTTGTTCTTTTAGTCGTTTTTGTTCAGACCATCACTGGTTCAAAAGGTTGGAAAAAAAGCTCTAAAATGCATTTCAGAGTATCTAGAAAACCTCGGCTTCTGAGGGCCTAGAGGCCCCAAGACCCACTGCATGTTTAAGTTATTTTCTCCAAATGTATTATACTGCAGCCTTGGCCAGTTAGGCGGTGTTGAAATGACTGAGGTAAAAGCTGAAGAATAAGAGAAAATATATAAAAAAGGGAAGAAAAAAGTAAGCTAAATGGCACAATGGGGCCAGGATGCAGGGATGGCACTAAGGAATGTGAAATCGAGGGAGAAGTGGGTAGCTTTTTACCTAGGACATCATTTCTGTAAAGTCCAGCCCTGATTCTGGGTGTACTTCATATTACTGACAAGTGTACTGCTCATATACTTATGTATTCTACATATTAGTTGAGAGAGATTTAATTTTAGCTTTTCCTACATTTTTTGTATTTTATCTGCAGTCATTTTCACTTCTGTAAGTTATTCTGAGTTTCAATACACATTTCTTTGCACTGTGTGTGCATTTGTGTGTGTTATAAATGCTGTGCATACTCAGCTGATTTGATGGAGGGGTCAGTCTTTTTTTGAAAGTAGAACATGTGGTATTTTTCCCTGCAATTGTAAAATAGTTATTGATGGTGTTTGCTCATAATATTATTAATTTTTTTCTGTCTGCATTGAAACAGTAACTGTATCATCATTAGGAAATATTGTTTAGTTTATCTTCCTACTGTGATCTTCAGTTGTTCAACTGGTACTTATCTTTCTATTTTCCCTCTGCATTGACCATGTGCTGATTTGTACGCGTGTGGATCATGATAATGTGGCTTGTCCCCCCACTCCTCACCCAGACTTTGCCAAGCATATGTGGTCCCTGAACCAAAAAGGTTGGACACTCCTGGAACCGGCTGAGATGAATGTAATAAAGGAAGTACTAAATGGAGGAGGACAGTGCATTTACTTCGACTTTTACTCTCCTCCCACCATTTTAGTATTCTCTACAAAGATGTTTGTTTCTTTTTTTGTTAAAGTATAAAACATGATTTTGAACAAGTCATGGTCAATAAATCACCTGACAGTACGACACTTGTTACTTCTTTTTCTTCATACAGCTCTCACTTTATCCCTACACTTTGTGTCCTGTCATCTAATTATTCTCTGTTTGATCAACTTTTCACCCATTCCTACAGCATCTAACTACTCCAGCAATCACAACAACTATCTTATAATACTGTCACTGTACAGATGAATTCCTGATGGTGTCAAAGGTGTGACTCAAGTCCAAAAAAATTATATCAGCTGGCAGTCCCCTGTCCTCCTCCATTGTTATCCAGTCACAGAAATGGAACAGATTATTCCAACAGTATACCTGTGCCGTACATTATACCCAGGGCAGTCTTAAACCAGAAATCTGGTTAGCTTTTACACTCAGAACTTTTCTGTGGCATTTCTAAGATAAGAGTAGCCAGACCGCACTTGCTCCCTTTTTGGTGGCATCATAGATGTGAAATTAGAGTAGTATGTATAGGAGGACAAGAAGCATTTATACTGGAATGAAGTTCAAAGTCAAAGTAAACTTTATTGTCATTCAGATCAACAAATGCAATGCATCACTGTATGAAATTTTGTTGCTTCAGGCTTGTGGGCATTGAAAAACAGTTTTCACAAGAGGGAGAAGGAAGCATATAATGGAAAAAGGTATGGACAGTATGGATATAAATACACACATAGATAACTTACCCACCACCATTTTTAAATAGGATAGCAGCATAGCATAATTCACAGTTCCTGTACTTATGCAAGTAATAATTTAGTTCAGATTTTATAACTTAGATAAATAGAATAATTTAATTCTATGACAGTGAAGACAATCATACTGCACATGTGGTGTTCTCACGAACTGAGGGAGTGTTGACACTGCTAAGGTTGGCTATTCAACAGTCCAATCACTTGTGGAAAGAAACTATTCTTGAATCTTGATGTTCTACACCTGATGCTTCTTAATCATTTCCCTGAAGACAGGTGGTTGAAGAGTCCATGTGCGGAATGATACTTGTCCCTTATCAGTTTCACGACCCTGCTAAAGCATCTGCAACAGCATGTTCAACAGAACTGGGAGTACTGACATTCCATCAAGGAGAAATAAATGGAAATAAAATAATGCAGCAAGCAGAATGTGGGGCTTGAACAGTAGATTTTCTAAACTCTAACCAGGAGACTAGATATGTACTGTGCAACCCAACTTTCAGCCTCACAGATGGGAATGCAAATTTAAAGTGTCATGTGAAATTAGATTATGCTACTGAGGATTGTGTTTACACTGAGTACCAGAAACAGGAAAGGCAAAATGCTGATGTGTGCATGATCTACAATGTGCGGCAAATCAAATCAAAAGTGGAGGAAGCCATGCAACTGGTTGGAGAGCTCAGAAATCTTATCCTCTAGCATTCAGTATGTTACTCATATATGTCAGTCCTAGAATTTTTATCTTTTAACTTCTCACATCAAGAATAAGGGACAATATCAAAAATAATCAGAGAAAAATATACAGAATTAGGAACACTTTACATCATTTTAAAACTATCAGCACTATTTACTCATAAAACTGATCGAATAGGCTGTTAATATATCAATATTCATTAGAAATTATTAAAGGTCTGTAAGTATATAGAATGGCATTAGTGTTTCATAGCAATATTTATGTATTGTATAATCACAGATTTCAAGAGGAAAAGAGAAAAATTCTAATCCAAAATCAAAGATATTTGAGGGGTATGTTTAGATTTTGCAAACTTCTGATCTGAATTCAAGGGTTTTTGCATAACTTAATGAGAGACAGAAACAAAAGAAATTTAGCTGATACATCAGCACTATTTTTAAATTATTTTTCGGGTTTACTTTTAGTTACTGTGTAATTCAGGGAGCAGTTTCTATGATTCAACATTTAGGAAATCACAAAATGTGTCAAATATTTTTGCTGTCTCTTGAAAATGAACATGTTCACTAAATAATGGAAATTGAATATGGTCTTTGAACAAACCATATAAAACTACCATTTGAGTGAAGAAAAATAAAATGCACAAGTACAAAAGTAGTAACAAGTATTGAGAACTCAGAACTATTAACACATCAAGCTCACAAAACATTTCTTAAAACTTCACACATGCCCGATTTGAAACAATTATTCAAAATAGCTTACTGCAGCTAAAGCAGGAGTTAGGAATTAGGTAGAATGCAAAATGGTCTTATGAGAAAGCTCTACAACAACAAAACAACACATTAACAGATAAGCAGAATATGTTTTGCCATTTTGAATGTGATGCTGTTGAGGAAACATTAAATAAATAGCGCCTGGTCTTTTTTTCTTTTTAATAGAAACAACCTGCTGATGATTGTTTATTTATTAATTCTTTCGTTTGTTCATTTTATGGTAAGTAGACTGGACCAAATGGCTCCTTTTCAGTAACTACCTGATGCATATAACAATACATTGAGTTGAAATAATAAACATATACAGTTGTGATAGAGGAAGCACCAAAGATCACCTAATTAAACTGTGGTCACTTCCAGGCTAGGGAATGATTCAAGATGCATGCTAAAGGGACAATTGCTTAAATAAGGTGGGTAGTGACAACCAAAACTATGTCTTAATGGAAAGCTAGGAAGTAGCCGTATAAAAAAGGACTTCAATAACGGAGCATAGAGATAGAATTTGAAGAGATTACTCCAAGCTAATGTTTTGAGAGTAACTGGGAGTGCATTACAAACTTTAGGAGCAAATATGGAAAAGGCTTTGGTACAACATTCCAGGGAATACAATGACTGGACTCAGCTAGCAAACGTCTTGGAAAACCAGAAATGTTTGTAAAACAAGATAGTGACCACAGATTCTGCTACATGTGGTCCATTTTAGAAATGGGATATAACTTACTCTGGAGCCTTTTTAATTCCTGGACCATTTTTTACACTAATCTTTAACACATGTTCCTTGCACATTTATGAGTCCAACATATACTGATAGTCGGGGGGGAGGGGCAATCCATTAAGACTATGACTGGCTGCATGTTAAATGTCCTTCATTTAACATCAATGTCCTTTCAAATAGCTTATATTATACAATAACTGGCCATTAACATTCAAAAATGAGCATGCTGATTGGTCAGCCCAATCAGCATGCCCTTTGTAGATCGAGCATATAGCAATGGAAAAAAGACCAGTCACCTGGACTTTTTTCCATTACTATATGCTATAACATTTTACGTTTTCTTCACTATTAAAAAAAATAATAATAAAATTAGAAATTCCGGCAGTCTGGAGGTATGAGAGAGACAGAACAGAAAAAATAATAGGAAACTCAGGTACGTTATTAAAACTAAAGAAACATACCTGATTTCCCTTGTATTTTCTCCATCCTGTCTCTCTCATACCTCTAAAGTGTCAGACTTTCAACCTTATTAAAAAAAAATAAATAAATAAAAGGAGCAATGGAGATCTTCCTTTCTCCGTTGCTTCCTTTCCAAAGCACTGATGTACTGCATAAGTGTGGGAACATAACTCCCATACGCATGCGCAGTACATCAAAAAAAAGCAGGCTATCCAAAGAAAGTTGAAGAACACCACAAGCCATCATATAAAGACATTATTTAAGAAAAGTAATTTTTTTCTTAAATAATGTCACTGTAAAATAGCAATAACCAACTTCATGGTGTGGTATATTGAAGAGTTACCCACAGCTGGCTTTGTTTAGTCACTCGGGCTTCACCCTCATGATTAAACCACACCAACCATGGGTAAATCTTCAATACACCACAGCCATGTTATCGGTTATTGCTATAATAACCAACATTTAGCTAACAAGCTGTATACACTCTGTCCTGCTCTAGTACTACTGTGAGTTGTTCATATCTGTGGTAAGAGTTAACTTCACTTTAGACTGCTGTCTGTCCAGCAGTATTACTTTTACCCTGAAAGAAGGAGGTAGAGAAGTAGACAGGTCACTGCATGAGCTATATTGCACTTGGTAAGAAACAGAGGTGAATTAACTTGATAAGATGGGGGGGGTGAACACACAGGCCATGGCTGGCCCATGGGGATAATGAATGAGTCATTTGAGCAGTGAAGTGCACAATGGTTGCTGATGGAGAAGGAAAAAATAAATAATTTGTGATATTTTAGGGTAGTGTGTTATTAAAATGAATGATGCTTTCCCAGCATGCACAGTGATAGCAGTCATGAACTCTGGCCACATTAGTATGGTAACAGGAAATTTTAGACATCTCTGACTAAACAAACTGTACTCGGTGGCCATACTTTACTTGCAGTAGGTACAAAATTAGAATCATTATCCAAAAGGAGTGATCCATTGATGGAAAGTCTGATGCTCTATTAAGATGTCAAAAGAATTGGCATCTAAGTCTCACCAACACAGTATCAGTCTTATTAACATACAAATAAACCACAGTAACATATAAATTCTGTTATAAAAAGTGTATCCACTCTTAAGCTGGGTGCATCAAAAGGAAATATTCAATGTTTTGGAGAAGACAAGACTAAGATATACTTAATCTCCATTTGTGATTCTGTACCAGCCTTCGTCCAAGACAAATGTATGTCATATTAAGATTCAAGATTAAGTGTTCAAAATGATAACTCCTCATAAAAGTAAATAAATGGTTTTACACAAGTTGTTTTATAATGGCATCTGCCATTGACTTTCACATTCCTATTTTCTTACAGGAATCATTGTTATGACATATGCTAGGGTGCTAGCAAACACTAACAGATAAATGAGCTACCATTATCCCTACTGTGTTAGGTCACTTTCTGCTAATTTACAGCATATGGTATTATGAATTTAATGCCTGAGACAATCCCCTAAAGACACAAAGGGTGTTATAGACTGCACAGTACCTTGAATACAGCATTTTAATTGTGTGCAAGGATATATGTGTGTATGTGTCTGTGTGCAGGTATGCAAAAGAGCATACAATGTGTGACAGAATAAAAGGAGACATATTTTACAGGGCATTGCAACAGGCTGGCATCAGCTAAATGAATTGAACAAGTTCTCCATCTCAGAAAAATAGTGTCTTCTTTGGACCACAAAAGCAGACTAAAGCTCTTCTGATACTCCTGATATTCGATGTTATTCAGAAAAAAATCTTGAATAATTCAACGGTGAGATGAAAAAGTCAATTCCACAAAAAATCCCAAAACAAATAAATACAGTATTATAACTATAATCAAATATCCATAAATTAAACAGATAAAAAGACTGTTGATCACCACAAAGCCTGAATAGAAGTTAACTGGTTGTGTGAAACCTCATGGTTCAAACTCAGTTATGACAAAAATCCTAAACTGATGCAACATTTTAATGACTGTCAAACTGGCTTAAGTAGAAACTAAACCAAAAGTAGAAAAAGAACATTAGGATCTCATGTCAGAAGATCAATTAAGTCATTTCAGATTGACTGCAATTCACTGAACACAAAGTTAACAATAAACACTGACTGTGCTTTTCAGTTGAATTTATAAACATAAAGAGCTCACCTACACATTTTATTTATTGACCTTTTATAACACTATACTGCAGTTATATTTTCAGGATAAAAGACCAGAAATATGAAAAGCTAGGCATTTATTATTATAAGAGAAAGGATCCATTACACAAAAACCCCAAAAAAACACCAAATAAAAAAAATTCCAAGGCTTTCTAAAGCCATGTGATTTCAGAATTATTATATTTCTGCTTAATTAATTAGTTATTATATTTAATTCATGAGGTGTGTTCACATCAGGATCACAGAGGTTGAAACAGACTCCCTTGCATAAACAAATTGTTATTTATTTTACTTTATGCTCTGGTCTTTTCTTTAGAATATTCTTATGTTTGATATGAAATTTCATCTTTCAGTCTTTTATGCATGAAATATGATTAGGTGCAATGTGAGGTGATGACCTGCTATGAACTCGAGCATCTCTACCGCTTTAGTCCATAGCACCCTGAAATTATTTTCTAACACAAAATTCTTCAATAACACAGAAGGACAGGCATGATGATAATCAGATAATAGTGAATTTCTATGAAAACAAGTGATTTTTCCCTTTACTTTTCCTTCTTTAGACCTCAGAGATTATACTAGTTGCATATAAGTTCATACTGTAGCAGCAGGTCTGCCATGTGGCAGATATAGTGCTTGTATGCAATAACAGCTTTGACCATGGCATTTTCCACATGTGGTGGATATAGTGCTTATATACAATAACAGCTTAGAACAATGGCATTTTTCACATGTGGTGGATATAGTGCTTGTACAGAATAACAGCTTTGACCATGGCATTTTCCACATGTGACACAAATAGTGTACATACACAATAACAGCTTTGACCATGGCATTTTCCATATGTGGCAGATAATAGTGCTCATGTACAATAACTGCTTTGATAGTGACATTTTCCACATGTGGCAGATATAGTGCTCATGTACAATAACAGCTTTGGTTGTTGCATTTTCCACATGTGGCAGATACCGTGCTCATGTACAATAACAGCTTTGACCATGGCATTTTCCACATGTGGCAGAAACAGTGCTCATGTACAATAACAGCTTTGGTCATGGCATTTTCCACATGTGGCAGATATAGTGCTCATGTACAATAACAGCTTTGGTTGTGGCATTTTCCACATGTGGCAAATACAGTGCTCATGTACAATAACAGCTTTGGTCATGGCATTTTCCACATGTGGCAGATATAGTGTTCATGTACAATAACAGCTTTGGTTGTTGCATTTTCCACATGTGGCAGATACTGTGCTCATGTACAATAACAGCTTTGCTCGTGGCATTTTACACATGTGCCAGATATAGTGCTTATGTACAATAACAGCTTTGGCCATGGTATTTTCTACATGTGGCAGATACAGTGCTTACATACAGTAACAGGTTGGATCATGGCACTTTCCACAGCTGAGATAATGGCATACAAAGGCACACAAACATGCTTACTACCATGTAGCCGTGTCAATTCTGGATTGGGACTGCCCTTCTTCTGTTGATATGATTCCATAACCTAGCATCTGGCCATTACCTAGGAATGACAGCAGATTGAGCTGCAGGTTTCATTCCTCTTTCCTGCATAGTAAGGAGGAAATATGCCACTAGGATATTCAAGGATTCTTTGTTGCTACAGGCAGCTCTAAGGTTGTTTGAATGGGACAGCAAAAAATGTTACAGCATAAAGGCTGCACTACTGTAAGAATTTCAAATCCATAAAGTATTCTAATGTCAAACTGTTTTCTCTAAGGTTAAGTGCAAGAAAGTAGGTCACAAGTGAAGACGCATCTTTATCTAACCTCACTCCCTCCTGAGTAGCTGAGGACTGGGATTTAAATTATGATGCAGCAGAAAACAAAGATAGAGGGATTGAAACAGAATGTCACTGATGTTCATCCCTTATACTGCATCTCATACAGATTTTAATCTTTATTCATTAGATAGCAAACACCAGGAGGCAGGAAAGGTTGCTACGTTTTTCAGATGGAGCAGCTACGATGACGTCAAGGTTCTGCCTATGAAGTTATCATATCATCCAGCAAAACTAGGATGAGCAAAAATGACTGCAGCCTAGAAAGAGATGAACACAGCACATCAGAACGTAAAATGCAATAGTTGGCAATATAATTGCATATAACCTATTTCTCACATCTCTATCCTAGTTCATTTTCACATGAAGCAAAATGTCCAGTAAATTATGCTACAATTAGGAAAAGGCATATCATTTCAGTGCAATATTAAATGAAAGACTGAACCAGAGATTTAAAATACATACTGAACAAATAATGTGGGAGTAAAGTGATGCATCCCTGCAAATAACAGAACACAGTGGTCATGGGGGTGCACAGAATCTTGCTAATTCTTTACTTAAGAGTTTTTGCTGACACAGCTTAACATATCTCATCCCATCTCAGTCTAATTACAGCTCTGTGAAAAATCAATAGTGTCTTGAGTCAAATCTATTTACAACTGCTGTCTAAACCTACTACTGATCCATCTTTTTCATATTTTACATCACCTTGAGCCACAATAACTGGGTTTCCTCATAGCTCCCCTAGCCTCCCTCCCGTCTGGAATATGGATCAATGTTCAGAAGTGAATGTGCATGATTCATTTTAACTAGGAATTGGGTAGTTGTGTGGGGGAGGGAAGGTTGTTACGGAGACTGTGTGTATCTTTCATTTCATGTTTCTGTCACCCCTGAACAGAAAGGTTATAGAAGGAAAATCTTCACATGGATTTAGGAATGGGTTTCACAACAGCAGTGAAGATTTACATATGTGAGACCTTGGTCAGAGGATCAATCCCAGCATGAAAACCACAAGAATTATGAACTCCATGATCAGTGCTAGAAGCAACCAACTGTGTCGCCTCAATGGAAGCAGTTTTAAAGGGGCAGTATGCAATTTCCATATTAGTAAACAGCAATTTACTAACATGAATCAGAAACTACATTAATATATTTAATTGAGAAAATATATCTGGTACATCAAAAAATTATTTTTCTAAAGCTTTAATGTGTAGATAGCCATTTTCTTTTTTGTATTCAGAACTGAAAATGGGGTTATATCACAACTCAGCACATAACAATTTTGATAAAGTTTTGCCTGTGTTACTGGTATCTTGTTAATAATAAGGAAAAGCTGTGGGTTACTTTGGTTATATTCTGTCACTGTTTGTGCTTACATTATTTACTTAAGAAAGCAGCTACATCCAAAGCTAGTAATTAAAGCTATTTTTAAATATCACAAATTCAGTGCATGTTATAATGAAGCCCAAAAAAGTACAAACAACTTGCCATAGTAAAACATATAATGCACATTTTGCCATTTCAGTATGGAAATAGACCAGTCTACATTAAGAGAAGCTGGGTATCCATGTGCTATCACTAACCCATGTTTAGGAGTGAGTTAAAACAACAAGACAGACCACACAGGGGTACAGGATCTAGAGTGCAATGCCCCTCTCCCCTCAGGGGTGTGGGCTGCAGTACATATTACAGTATGCTGAACACTTGGAAGAGATCTCTCATTGCATGTGGTTGTACAATGCAGCCACAGAGATTCAGCAGATACGTTAGATGCATAGATGTATAAGGGAGTAGACAGCACACATACACCTACGACATCACTGCATGAATGTGAAAAGTTAAGGGTATGTCATAAGGTGAACGACTTGCCACAAAGACTGACCTGTGAATATGAGCAGAAATCTGAACTTAACCAATAGTCATGAAGCAGTCCATATCACTGGAACTATACTCAGGAATTTGACTACAGGAAATTAATTGGATCGATGGTAATTATTGTAGGGGACAAAGTATTGAAGTGTCATCATTATCATCATCATGGGATGGCTGAAAGGAATACAGGCATGTTCAGAAATCCAAGAAGATGGAAACACAAGCAAGTGCTTCACAAAAAGACTAATATAACAAAAGCAGAATGTTCTAAATTATCCTATTTTGGAGATTCCTTTATTTCTCTAGTTCCTTTTAGTACCCTCAGTATCCCATAGCTCTTACTGAGGGAGTGGTTTTAAAAGGTTTTTGAAAAACAGAAGATAGGACAGATTTAACAAAAAAAGTCACGTGTTGGTACAGAGAAGTAGAAAGCACATAATTTGAAGAAAGTGTATTGTATGTATAACATAATTGAGAATAAAGGTCTTCAGATTCTTAGGAACTCATATCCTCCCACTGATGTAATCCACTACACTGTTTTCCTCCAGCGGGATCAACTGTACATTCATACGTACATCTAATAATTCGTTGACAGCCTTCTTACTTTCAGCCAAAATCTGTTAATTTTTTACCACCAGAAATAATCTGTTTTCTACATCCCTTTGTCACTCCTTTAAAGAACTCATATTTTTTGATATCATTTTAAAGCTATCACCTTCAGATTCACATGTACACCCCAAAGCTGCCATAGGCTTTTTGATTCTGAATGAATAAATGTTTTGCATCACTGCTGTTGTATTTATATACAAATGCATCCCTTCATAAATCCCACTGCTGTCTTGTGTTCTATAGTGGCTTTGCTCTGCATAAAACTAATCTTCACTGTAACTTTTCATTCCATCTTATATGGTTTGTCCGCCTCCTTCTCTAATTACATAGCTGCATGACTTCATTTTTCATTCTCCCAACCCTAAACAGCACAATGGCTTAGTTAGTAACAAACTCGTCTGAATGAAACAGACTGTACTTTGCCTGACACACACACACACACACACACACACAGTGTCCCCTTTAAGGGAGCTTTTTCCATTTCTGCTGATGTGGTGCAACCTCAGAATTGCTTAGATTAATTATGGGGGTGCAGGAAGCATTTCCTTACATAGGGATCACCTCACAGAACAACATTTGAGTATTTTGCTGTCAGACATTATTTTCATCTGAAATGTAATTTTGTTGGGTCATGGTTGTTTTATCATGCTAGACTCCTTTGCACTGGGGCTCCTTGGAAATACTTTTTATTCATTACTTCCACCATCACTGACTGTTCATCTATTTTTGATGCGCATCACTCAATGCACTAATACAGTATTCCCTGCAATAAGTTCTTCCAAGTTTCTTGTACTGTCAGCTACTCGTTGTCATGAAATTTCAAATCCCAGCTCACTTCTAATTCTGTCTTAATCCTTCTTCATATGAAATACTAACTTCATTATTTACTTGAATGATTGCACATTCTTTACTAACCAACTAAGAAAGATCAGACAACAACCTGCTTACAAGGGTGACTCAAGAGCTAAGCTCTCGTCCACGAAATATGTGCTCTGCAATGAGGATTCTCTTGCAGACAAACAGAAGGTATTTAAATAAATTAATTCTTTGCAGGGCAACATCCATTTTCCAGGCAATGCAATCTTGACTGATGCATATTCGGATAAGACAATAATAGCTATACCAACTGACTAACCTCTTCCCGGTGCTTGTGTATTCAAAATGTCATTTAGTTACTTTTTTAAATCGGGTAGATAAATGTAAAAAGATGTGATGTACAAATTCAGCATTTAGTGCATACCATAGCTCTGGGGGATATATGTGTGTGTGAAGGTAAATTTGATAAAGGCTTACATATCTGGCATATCCTGTGGGGAAGCTGTTGGGAGTTTTATCTACCTGTGCAACTGTTGCTGCTTGTATTGTAAAGGTGTTAAAAAAACAATACATATGAGCTTTGAACATTTTGGGGCCAGCTTTGAGAGACAGCTTGTGTGTGCTGTGATGCATAGGAAGGAAGCCATCCTGAATTGTTATTCAACACAAAAATGAAAACATTGTTTTAAAGACGGCATTTCATTTAAGATTTCTGTTTCTTGCAGCCAAAAGGTGCATATTTTGTTCACCTTTCTTTTAAACAGACCAATGCTGAATCTTGAAATGCAACAATCCAACTCATTCCTGTGTATACTTTTGAACTGAAATAGGACAGTTGTTGGAAAATGATGTCAATTTCTATCCCTACCATTAACTATCAATAAAGTACTACAATTTGTGCTGACATAAGGGGTGTTTCACATGGGCGTTGAATTGTTGGGTTGTAATCCCTTGGAACTTCAAACTATTTTCTCTTCTGCCTGTATGTGGGCTGCAACTGTTATATCTGGTCCTAAAATGAAGAAAGGTATTAAAGCCTGATTGAAGGCCACCAGAGTTACCATACACTATCTAAGACAAATGGTAGGAAACCAGATGTGCTGACAAATAAAAGACAACCCTAAAGACACAAACCTTATAAGCAGATAACAAGATGTCATGTGAGGAAAAAAAAAACAGCTGTATTTTAGGCAGTTGCTGTGTACACTTGTCAGAGGTATTTACCCCTAACCCAATAGCGATTTCTGGGAAGGTAACCCCAGCAACTTCAAGTGGAAGAATATGCCCTTCGAATGATACTGCTATCATTCCAAGTTGGATAAAGGCTGTTGGAGCTGAGCTTGCTTTGCCTAATAGTGGGAAGTTGTTGAAAGTCTCCATTACCTATGTAACTGTTGCTACATGTGCTATTAACATGTTAAAAGGAAATACCTGTGAGCCTTTGTCACTTTGGCGGTCACCATTGAGAGACACTTTATGTATAACATATTACATGGGAAGGAAACCATCCTGAACTGTTATTATGCACAAAGTTGTCAGTACTCCATTAACACTTTCCATTTCTACCTGGCCAAGAACTGCACAGTTTTGTTCATCTCCCTTGTAAATAAGTTTCTGTGACTGTTATTAAATTGAAATATGACTATATACATATAATATATATATATATATATATATATATATATATATATATGTGTGTATGTATATATATATATATATATATATATATACATATATATATATATGTATATATATGTATATATATATATATATATATATATATATATATATACATACACACACACACACACACACACACACACACACACACACACACACACACACACGCACACACAAATGCATATAAATACAAACACATGTGTGTGTGTGTGTGTGTGTATGTACAGAAACATGCATACAGTTTGTCTGTGCATGCACGTGGGGGGGCATTCATAGTGGCTATCTAAATTTATTCGCTGGTAGTGCACTTTCCATGATGCCCTTCCTTACGTTTTGGGTATATACAGCTTTGGCACATATGATCACAGGTCTGATCACTATGGCACATCCCTATTTACTTTCCTTCTCAGAGAATGTCTATTGTTTAGGACTGCACAGCTAACTTTTGTCTTTTAGCTTCTGCATGGTAGAAATTTAAAAAGTTGGCAAGTATCCAGAAATAAGGGACCCTACTTGAAAACAACAATGCCCTCAAAGGCAGTACAAAGCATTATGATGTAAGCAGCTGTACACAAGATGATGGCCAGTCTGATGCTACCACAGTAGTGCAGTGATCAGCAGAGAGTAAACAACAGCGATTCCCTCCTTGCATAGTTTTCAAAGCTCTGATGTGAGCTTTAGCTGAAATTGAAAAACAAAAACACAGTCCAGTTTTTGAAACTAATTTGTTCTGTAACTTGGAATGAAAAGAATAATATTTTACATCAAGGAAAGACTTACATAAAAATACACAGAAGATAAGACGACACTGACAGCTAACTACCATGCAAATGAACTGGCAGCTGCTACGATTAGGCTTAGTAAATGTATCACTAATGCATATATGATTACTCATTTTCAGGGACAATGCTGGTACATGGCAGCACCATTATGCCACTTTCATGAGATGTCATTCAAAACTGACTGCTGACATTGCTGTACAAGGAATGGGATAACACAAGAGAAGCCTATAAAAAGCATATATCTCACATCAATTTTCATATTATCCTCAACATATGGGTTCGGTTCCAAGCATCAGAACTGACTCAGCCATTACTACAGCTTGTGATCACCAGAAACTCTTGAGCTTAGCTCTTACCCATAATGCTCCTCTCCTAGTTACTTCAGATCTTGTTTGCCACTTTCATTTTAGATGCAGTTCTCTACTGTTCTCAAGCTATGTAACAATTTTTGTATTTAGAACCTTACTTCTTCTTATTGACTGCAGTGGTGGTGCTGCGGTAGCGTTGTCGCCTCATATCAAGACGTTGTCCCATTCGATTCTCAGCTAGAGCGTCTTCTGTGTGGAGGCATACGTGAATGGGGCGTGCCTTTGTTGAAGGTTGTGTGTCAGGGCTGGTAACCCGGTACGTAAAAATCCACTACCAATCATTAGCGGACCGGAGTTCCGCTGTGGAGACCCCTAACCCCTAAAAGCCGAAAGACACAAACAAACAAACAAACTTCTACTTTTTATTACAGTCCTTTCTGTAATACAGTTAATCATCTACCTGCTCTTACTCTTTCTGTACACTTCAGTGTATTTTATATTCCTTCTCCCTTGTTTTTCCATTCACAGTACTTTATATCTTTTTACACTCATGTAATCTTGACTATCATCGCTGGTAGTACTTTCTTTGAATCTTTTTAGCATTTTTTAAAAAATTTGTTTTAAGACTTAGTTGTTTCTGTAGTTATGCAAGGCTTCTTCCGTGTGTGTGTCTGTGTGTACCTGCTTTGTACCAGGTTTTAATTGTAGATATGGCTGATAAACCTAAAGCCCCTTCTCGCTTTACAAGATGCCAGAAATGTGGTCATAAAATCCCTTTTTCTGATGTACATTCACTGTATGTATACTGTTTGGGACCCCTCCTTCCCCAGGACAACTGCTCTATCTGTCACTCAGTCATAGGGCCTTAGTGGATAGTTAGAACAAGTTCATCTTTAAAGGGCTTCTACCATCTGATTTCAGTGAGGCCATATCGGAATCACAGACTTTTAAAAGTAAAACGGATGTGTCTTTCCTGAAGCAAAGGGGTGATTGGAAGTCCCAAAATCCTTCCTCTGAGGAGTCCATGTACCTGCACCTCTTGGGTGACCTCATCTGCTGATGAGCCCATTGAGTTGATCTCTCAGCAGGCTTGGTAGGTCCCTGACACCATTGAGTCTATCCCTAGACCTTACAAAATTCTAACTGCCCCAGAAGATAAGCAGTTCTGGTCTAAGGGCTTAGCTGTTGATGCCATGGTTGTAGCAGCCATAACTAAAAAGGTACTAGCTGAAGATAGTTTGTCTATCCAAGCACCTAACAAAGAGTCTTGGTCAATGGATAGATTTGGGAAGAGAGTCTATGCATCATCGACCTTTGCACTAAGGTCTGTGAACATTTCGGCACACTTTACCAGACTGCAAAGGGATCTAACCAAGGAGTTATATCGATACCCTGTCAAGAGCCCTCTCTGAGGAGGTCCAAGAAAGAGCTGCTTCCCAGTTGGCTACCTTACAGTCTGTATCAAACTCATCCATGAGACTCATTGCTCATGCAGTTGAAGGGATGAGCAGAGCAGCGGGTTCAGGTGTTGCCATTAGGAGACATGCCTAGATGCACCTGCGTGATTTTGTGGAGCTATTCAAGTCTTCATTCATAAATGCATCTTTTGATGGATCTTCCCTTTTTGGCCCAAACGTTAAAGGCATATTATCCAGGTGAGAGAAAGATGGAAAGACCCTTTCTGCTATGGGCATACGTTTCTCCACTCCTCAATGACCACTCTCTAGAAATCAGAGAAACAGTGGGAAAATGTGGTTCAAGAAGTCCCAAGGGCCTTTTCAGGACACACATGGAGGGAGTTCCCCCAAGGGCAGTGGGGGGAAATTTAATGGAAAACGCTGTCCACACAGAAGAAGTGGCCTGCAGAAACAGGGTTTCAGAGATTCATGCTCTGGCAAACCTTTTCAGTGCTCCTGAAAGAAGGCCCAAATGTCTTCCTCTCGAGGCACTTGGGGGACATCTATCCCTGCACCCCAAAACCTGGCTACAAATATCTTCAGATACTTGGGTGCACAGGATCATTTCTAGGGGTTATACCATACCCTTTTCCCTTCTTCCTCCTGTATGCAGGAAAATCCCTGATGTTCCACTCAGTCAGAGGGAACACACAGTTCTTCAAATACAAAAACTGCTAGAAAAAGAGAGTCATCCAAGAAGTCCCACCAGATCAGATAATAGTCCATAACTTACTCAAGATTCTTTTTAGTGCCAAAAAAGACAAAGGACTGGAGACCAATTTTGGATCTAAGTGGGCTGAACAAGTTGGTTCAGCAAACCAGATTCCAGATGGTCACAGTACAGTCCATTCTTCAATTTTTGGTAAAGGAAAATTGGATGTGCTTCAGGATGCATATTAAATCAAAATGGACAAACAATCCAGAAGTTTTCTCCATTTATGGCTAGGAGCCAGTCTTTATCAATTCAGGGTTCTGTCCTTTGGCCTTACCATAGCCCCCAGGGTGTTTACCAAATGTAGGGCAGTACTAGTAGCTCACTTGAGGCTGCAGGGATTCTGAGTGTTTCTGTATTTACATGACTGGCTCATTGCCGTTCCAACCAGGCATCAGTTAATAGAAGCAAGAGATCATGTCATTCAGACTTGTTCTTACTTAGGGATAACTATAAATTTTGAAAAATCATAACGGACTCTTACTCAAACCTTAGGGTTCATTGAAATGATTCTAAACACAAGGACTTCCACAGCCTGTATTCCATCTGTGAGATTAGAGAAAATCAGAGTACAGGTCCAGAAAATAATAAGCAACAGGAAAGTGACTGCATGTCTAGTTCTGCAAGCCCTAGGGTCCATGGCAGCTGCTACATCTCTAGTTCCTTTGGGAAGATACCACATGATATTACAATGGCTGCTTGCAACTCAGTAGTCAACACTGTACCAACCCATGTTGGACTTGATTTCAATGGCCAGTCTTTGCAAAAGGGATCTAGCTTGGTGGGTACACTCTAAAGATATTATTCTAGACCACCCCTTTGTCCCTTCCCAACCCAAGGCCATAGTGACCATGGATGCATCCCAGATAGGGTGGGGGGCATTATCTGGGCAAGACTGTCCAAGGCACTTGGTCCCCTATAAAGTCCAACTTACATATCAATGTCCTGGAACTAAGGGCAGTGTTGTTAGCATTGCAGGCCTTTCAAACTGCACTTCCTTTAGCGACAATTGCGATCCAAACAGACAATATGTTAATGGTTGGTACATCAACAAACAGAGAGGAACCAAATCCTATTCCCTATGTCGAGAAGCTCTCAGATTATGGCAGTTGATCTATTCCAACTGCTTTTTGATACCAATGCACATTCTAGGGTGTTTCATCATGATAGCAGACAAACTTAGCAGGTGCATTCTCCTGTCTCACGAGTGGTCTCTTAGTCCAAAGGTAATGGAAAGGATTCTCCATCAGTGAGGCCAGCCTTTCTGTGATCTATTTGTCTCTCCCCTAAAGAACATGTACAGCAACTACTTTGCCTTGATCCCCTCTCTGGGGGAGTCACTAAGGGATGCTCTTCCAGACACTTGGCTCTCTGGACTTCTTTATGCCCTCCCAGATTCCCTTGATTCCAAACTTTATACAGAAATCAATAAGGTTGAAGACCAAAGTGATCCTCACTGCACCATATTGGCCTCAACAGATATGGTTCCCCTTTCATTGGCCTTATCTGGTTTATCAATCTTGGATTCTGGACCCAGCTCCAGACCTACTGTCCCATCCAGAGGGATTAGTCCATCCAAATATTCTGAGCCTCAAGGTGACAGCTTGGTTTCTCCAGTTCAATTAATAGCCAGGCAACCACCTATGCTCTCTTCCCTGGTCCATCTAGCCTCTCATAAACCATCCACCTGTAAACTTAACACTAGTAAATGGAAAAGGTTTACATTCTGGGCTTGTGACAATAATACTGACCGTTTTTCAACACCTATTAATAAAATTATAGAATTTTTAGCTTCACTTTTCAATACAGGAGCTTCTCCATCTACCATTAGAATTCAGCTAGCAGTTATTTCCAATTTTCATAATGGTTTTAAAAAATCCTCTCTGACTTTTTAAGACCCTACTCCATCTTGGAATTTAAACTTGGTGTTGCAAGCTATTGTTCAACCTCCATTCGAGCCAGTGACTGATTGTGATTTAAAGTTTTCATCCTGGAAGACTACACTTCTAGTGGCTATAACTTTTGCTAGGAGGATTTCAGAAATATAAGCCTTGTCTTGTAAGCCACCTTACTTTCATTTTTCACAAAGGCAGTGTTTCTTTAAGAACTAACCCTTCCTTTCTACCTAAGGTAGTCTCGGAGGCCAATATCAAATAGTTCATAAATTTGCCAGCGTTCTTTCTCAACTTCTCCAACAAACATGAATATTGCTTGCATTTTTTAGATGTTCAAAGTCAACTGCAGTTTTATTTGCACAGAACTAAGGTTATCAGGAAATCTGACCAATTGTTTATTTCCTTCTCAAGTACGAAACTTGGTAAACCAGTGAGCAAGGTGACATTGGCTAGACGGTCCCAAGACTTTACAACTTTCATCTATAATAAAAAGGGAGTTGAGATGGAAAAAAACTGTTACAGCACATTCTACTAGAGTTGTGGCTAATTCAACAGTCTTTCATTCTAGAGCTTCTATGGATGATATTTGTGCACCAGCAACTTAGGCTACTCCCCATACCTTTATTACACATTACAAATTAGGTTTGTTCTCCAGGGGAAGAGTACCATTTCGCTCAAGGATGCTCAGGGATATCCTTCGTTGAGTCCACCTGAGATCTAAGGTAGATGGGGACTCTGTCCCATATGTCAAAAATAAAATGAAAATTGACAACATCAGATAAAGAAGTTATGTATTTACCATAATATTCCACCTGTGTTGTCCATTTTCATTTGTCCTTGACTCTCCTCTCTCCATCCCCCTGCCATTGGATTTTTAGTGGATTTGTTGATGACATATGCATATAGTTCAAGATATGGTCTCTATGAAGGCTTTTGCTTTCTTTCTTTCAGTCTGTCTTTTTCAAACTTGATCTGAGGTAACTGGGGGAGGAGCATTATGGGTAATAGTTACGCTCAACAGTTTTTGGTGATCATAACCTGCAGTAACAGCAGAGTTGGTTCTGATACTTAGAATCAAATCCATATGTTTAGGATAAATGAAAATGGACAACACAGATGGAACATTATGGTAAGTACATAACTTCTTTTTATACTTCCAAAGCATTCCTTCCAGTGGAGATCCAGACCCTGTGGCATTCCATGCAGCAGTTCTATGCAATACTTGTCATCTGCTTCCTGCAAGGTTCCAAAAGTCCAAGTTAGTTCTTCAGTTACTAAGGAAAGGAAGTCTGTAGGTAAGGTAAGCTGAACAAAATGAAGTGTAAAACCCATTCCTCTTTTGAAATTCCAGAATTTCTGTCAGAATTCAATAACGTTTTCTGAAATTCTACATTTTCTTCAGATAGAAACAATGAATATTTTTGTTGATTGAGTAAAGGTTAAAAAGCAAATTGTATAATTTTTAGGTAAAGTGAAAGAGCTACTAAATCCTCGAGTAAATCTCTAGAAACATAAAAATTGGAAGGTTTAATGGGTCTAGCATTAATGACATGGTAATCCTACTTGAACATATAGCATTCTCAACCTGAAGGACACTTGTGTTTAGGAGATCTGACTGGCTATGGGTAACCTCATCAAAACCATTTTTACAAAAAAAAAAAATCTACAACCAAAAATGGCAGTTGTCTGAGTTTTTATAACCTTAGAATTGACTATGTACACAACAGGGGATGAGGGTGTGCAAAGTCCATCACAAGGGTATGAGTGAATGGTCTTCTTTTCACTGTGCTACATTCCTTTTTAAGAGACAATACTTTTGGTGAAGTGCTTTAATGGGTCATGCATCAGCCTTCTGGTCATCACATTTTTTATACATATATATTTGTTGAGTTTGGATGCTGGGTGCCACTCTTGACCTCTCTTGACCTAATCCAAAACCCTTTCATTGCCTGAGAGGAGATGCAGATATCCCAGCACAACATCATACTCAAAGCCATAGGGATTTATTATTTATTATTAATATGCCCTACCAATTTCTCTAATCCAATGCCCAATGTGCAATGACATCCAAGAACGTCTGTCAGTGCATGCCCTGGCATTTTGTATGCATGGGATGCATACCCCTGTATCAGTGTCATGGCTGTCATCCCTGCTTATGATTCTCTCCCTCGATCACAGTAAAGTATCACCGCCTTACCCATCTACTCAGTCAGCATCTGAAGTGTCGGGCATGCTAGTCACAGCAAGATCTCCTGTGGGACAGTCTGAGCTCCATTCCTGTGGGACAGTCAGAGCTCCATTCCTGTCTATCATGGAGCTAATTGATGACAACATTCAGCACCTCAAATACCAGGCATGCTAGTCACAGCCAGGTCTCCTGTGTGACAGTCAGAGCTCCATTCCTGTATATTTTGGCGCTAACCGATAACATTTTTAACTTGTATTTCAAATTACCTCTGAAGTCATACTCTTCTGTTGTGCCATCAGGAGATGTTGCTATCATAGTAACTATAATGCCATAACCATTACTTTTATTACTGTCAGCAGATGTAGATGAACTCACAAATAAAAATCTTTATTTGCAAGGCTATGACCTTAGTATTAAATATAAGGAGGTGTAGATATATTTCACACTGCATGTTATCTAAATAAGATGTTTTGTTGTTGCTGTCTGGGGGGGTCAGCTAATCTTTAATTGTACTGATTCCATGATTTCCAAATATAATAGCACCCTGTTGTGGGGGTTCCTGGCTTCTGTCACATGTGATTTGTGAAAATGTGGGCATACCTGGATTACTTGAACTGTGATTGACAGCAGTCACACAAATACAAAGTGCAAGGAGCTGCAAGCACTTTTGTTGCTCATTTACCTTTGTGTTAATTGAAACATTAAGTGTAAGACAAGTGTAAGCAATAGCACAATCTTTATTACCAGTTCTTTTGTATGCTAGTTCTTTCTATTCAGAACTCTTGTTGCACTTCAGGTATTCCTAAATATTTTATTTTACTTCATGTTCAATCCCTAATAAATATTTTTAATTCAAGTTAAAGTAGTTTATAAATAGTTATTTTCAATTCATATATAGTTACTTAATAAATAGGTTGCTTAAAATCATATTGCGATAGTTAATGCAATATTAATGTGGTTATAAATAGGTTTTCATTCATTTTATATTAGTTATTAAATAGCTTACTTTACTTCATGTTGAGGTATTAATAACTAAATAATTTTAACTAATTTTTCAATAAAATTCATTACATAGTTTTGCATTCTATGTTGCTTGTGTTATTCAATTGTTTAATCAAACATGTTGCTTATGCCCTGCAATGCTTCTCAGTCCTATTTATTTTTCCTTTTCTGTTATTACCTTTATATGTACAATTCTAAGTCAGTCATTTCTAAGGAAATACAGTATAATTCACACATTTCTACTTATCATTCTACTTAAGCGATTTGATATCTTGTACTAATCTGTTTTGATTTAGCTGTCCACTGACATTTATTAATATTTGTGATGCCTCTGCACTGGCCCAGTAATCAAGGAGCCTCAATCCTCACCACTGGCAACAATGGGGGATGTACACAATGGGAGGATGAAAGTACACACACAGTAAAGTGCAATTTCCCTTAAGAGCACACAGAGAACACAGTCAGTCTGGGGCTGGTTTCTCCCTCTTTCTCCAGATTTCCAATAAGACTCCCCACTGGCACAGCTATAGGGTTAAGATCAGCTGAGGGGTCAAGCTAAGACCTCCAGCACCCTCTGTGTCCAACCAGTGCTTCATATCCCTCCCCAAGTAGCTGTCACACACACACTCACACACTTTAAGATTTGATTTGTATACAAACACACACACACACACACACACACACACACACACACACACACACACACACACCTGGAGAAGGCTGGCACAGGTTTACTAGCTATGCCCCCTTCTGCTCAGACTATAATGTAGTTTCCAGTGCCACCAACCCCTTTTTTATCAGCTACTATAAGGCCCTTACAAAGAGTGTCCAATCCTGCTGTGTAATGTTACTATTATCCAAATGGTAGTTTTGACCAAGACTTGCAAGGCTATTTAGAAGTGGCCTGTACAGTGTCACCAAATACATATGCAACTACTCTAAGAGCTTAAATATGTCTCACAAATATCAGCCACAAAGATAGGTTTAAATATATTTAATAATAAATAATAAAAGAACGACAATACTCAGTAAAACAAACACATTTACTTCAGGGCTCAAAATCACATGAAATATTTTAAAACAACATTGCAGGACAGTCCTAAATAAATACAGAAAACATTTAAACTAATCTTTACTATATTCCTATCTATATCTTAAAGCGATACTATGCCCTGAATATTACTTACAGCAAGTGCAGATGATGATGATGAGTAGATGTTCTTGCTAGGTCCAAGACAAAATTTAAAATGCTCAGTCTCTCTCTCTCTGACAGAGTTCTTAAATTAATATCACATTTTACTGCTGGGTTAGCCTGGATGACATCACTTTTTGTCACCTGATTTCAGTTCCCAGGCTAAACAGAAACTTAACAGAATTTTAACATCTCTGTGTTAAAATACATATCTCTCAGAACTGTGCATCTGCTAGGAAGTCATAAAGCAATAAAACACTTTTTACATTTTAAACGTAGTAACTACTTCTCTCAAAGACAATAGAAAAAACTTCTAGCTCTAGACATCCTGTCTCCTTGCTGCATTGAAACTAACTATTATAGCACACCGTAAAGAACTTAATTTCAACTTATTTTCTTGAAGTTTTGTAAGTTAATCTTCTATGTTCCGACAGGATATGCTGTGGTTACATTCTTGAAGCTCAGTACATAACATACAGTTTTGTATAAATCATATCAATATTCACAAATGACCGAATTATTTACAAAATTCCAGATAGCTGGGCTGGCAGTGTCACAATATTAATAAACCATCCTTCATAGTGAGTGGTGATGTAAGTCTACATGGGTGGTGTTTGCATGGAGGGTTGTAAATGCAGATTGGGAGGGACTATAAGTCAATTATGCCTATAGCAGTACACATTTTTCTGATTCAGCAGACTTTTCTTAACTGATCAGAAAACTACATTTAACTTACAGAGCTGTCATTGTCGCTATGTTTTTATTTCAAATATTTACAACCGAGGACACAACAACAAAAATTTACAACTGAGGATTGCTTTTACATAAAGTTTAATGTGAAACAGCAATAAATAGAATAATAAAATTGTTCCTATGTGAAGGTGTTTCAAAACAAATGCTATACTTAGATCTGGATTCATCTGCCTACAATGACAGCACAGCTACAAGTATAGCTTTCACCAGTACTTCTTCTAGGGCCATATTCTGTGGCCCATGACACTACTAAGCCTTAACAGTGACATGGCAGTATACCATCCTGTCATCAGTGCAAATAAGTGCACCGTATGCATTTTGATACAAGAAGCTCATAAATAATCTTCAGGAGGAATATTACGCCCGTATTCAAGCCGAGCTTCATCTTAGGTCAGAGCAGCTGCTCTACCGGTACACACCCTGATGCACTTACTTCAGTAATCAATAAAAGTTCCACCTCTCATTTATCAAACTCTTGTAGGTTACCTGCCATAATGTGAAACAATCCTTAATTTGACGTTCATTGTTTATTTATATCATTCACATCACATGTGTGTCATTTGCATGAAAATGTGTAGTACTGGCAAAAGTAATAAGCTGAAATTGAGTTAAAGCCTGCATCTACAGTTTGATTCCCACAATATCGACATGCATACTTTTTATTTTTTACTAAGTAACCTAAACAGGCCAGTGCTTCCAGATCCCGCCTGAAAACATGCTGTTGCACCTAGTGGATCTTAAATGGTTAAAGGCAAAATTTTACGAAAGAGTAAACCCCATGAACCAATAAGTTCAAAGCCAACTCTTGTCTTACCTATTTAATTTCACTCATTCATTCATTTTGTGTGTGTGTGTGTTTGTGCATGCATTTGTGCAAGCATATGGGTATATATAAAGTATTATTACATATCTTGGTATGATGATTTTGTATGGTATATGCCCACTCTCAATCACATACTAACAACACTTTTTGAAGAAAGTCAACCTTTGACTCATCTTATCCTATTTACTGACTTCCAAAGCATCTGTACATGTGTGTGTCTATGTCTCTATTTTTGGGAATGCAGTGCTAACACATTCATTGGGCATGATAATGATATACTGTACATGCCCACCCTCACTCAAATACTGACATCATTTCTTTGAAGAATGCTAACCTTTGACTTATCCTGTCTACTCACCCTCAATTTTGTGTGTGTGTGTGTGTGTGTGTGTGTGTGTGTGTGTGTGTGTGTGTGTGTGTGTGTGTGTGTGTGCGTGTGTGTGTGTGCTCCAACTCCAAGATCGCACTTCAGTGAGCTACAGTGCAGAAATGGGAAATTTCCCATTCCCTACACTGTAGCAGGATCTGGGAGTTGGTATATTTAAGTAGCAGGGGGTGTGCTACAACACTTTCATTTTATTTATTTATTATTTTACAACTTTGAACGTTTAACTGTTCGATCTGTTAATGTCAACCTTTACAGATTCGAACATTTAAGCATTCATCGTCGTAATATAGACCCGTGCATGAGTACAGCACTAATACATTGATTGGCATGATGATGTTACACTCTGCATGGCAATCCCCACTCAAACACTGATATCACTTTCTAAGTGCCTGCTTATCAGAAGATCAAGAAAAGGTAAGAAACAGGTTTACAACACCTCATTCAGCCTAGCAGAATATGAGCAAACTACTAAACTATACTGTGCATTCCCCAGCCATTTCTCTTTCTGCACAAATACGAGTAAACTGATAAATTATATTTTGCATGTCCTAGTCATTTCCCTTATTATACAATCAGTTGACATATCTGAGTAGATCCTTCAGAAATTCACCAGTTGCTTTTCTTTGCTCACTACAGTATATGCACGTCATGTCCAGGTGGTCCACTTGCACAGACCTACCACTTGATCTGATCTGTTAAACCTGCCACCTGATCTGACCCATTAAACCTGCCACCTTATCTGACTTGTTAACATTCCATTTCTTAATAACTGCTTATATCTCTCAACCTTTATTGTGACAATATTTATTTTACAGTGCCAACCCCCCCCAACTTCTGCCACTATAGCCATCACTCAGCCATTTTTAACAGACTAATATCCACCCAGAAAGCACAGGACAGCTTTAAACTTTAAAACAAAGATTCAAAACACTGTAAGATGCTTGAGTCAAAAATTTATTTTGTGCAAATGGAAGTAACATCCACATTACTTTAAGCTTCACTTTTCATACCACAGAAGATATCCCTTATTCTGAGTCTTAAGGTCTTCCACTAATGTGTGTCTATTCCTCATTTTAATGATAACTGTTTAAAAGACATGCTGATAGGCTGGCGGCATCAGATCATCACAAACAGATTGGGCTTGGGCTTAGACGCAGGGTCACTGAAGTCAGATGTTTATGTGTGACAGCAAGTCTACTTCACATCTCAAGTAAGGCTGCTAGGTACAAATACCTACCAAAAGTTGATAGCCATACAGTAGTGTAACTTCATTATTTATTTATTTACACTTTGTTGACTGGCTTAGTCCCACTTGGCCAATGGCCACTTTTTATGGGACACCAGAGGTTATGTTCATGCTGCTTAGGACAAACTGGGCCAGGGCCCTGGGGAACTTATCCTACACATTTATTTCAATAAGCGCTATGGGATCTTTTATATCCACCTGAGCTACCAGCACCTCAAGCAGATGGGGCCTTAATTTCAGTAACAGTGTAGCAAGGGCAGGGCAAGTGGGGAAATCACTGCAATCCTCGGTGAAGAAATATTTTTTTTTTTATTTCCCTTTAAGGGAAACAGAAAGTAAATGTCCTACATGTGCAACCGATATACTCCAGCGTGCCTTCTGCCCTATTTTACATTGCCACACATGGGCACCACCGCAAAGACCTGTAATTGGCAGAGAAGGAAATCACAGGGCTTTATCTTTGATGCTTACAGCAAGGCAAGAAATTGGATTTATTTTTTACATTTTCATTTAAATAAAGTTCTCGCTGTGGGTGCATTACCTAAAAAAATAAATAGAAGGTTTGGCCAATTTCATAGTGTTCGTTCCATCTGCAGCTAGTTCCGATTCCACAGACACCACCTGATGCTACTTGCCTTCCTGTGGCTGTTGGGGGGTTAGCCTCATTAACTTTTAAGCCATCATATTTTTATTTGTTACGGACACTAGGACAGATTTAAAATATTGTTTTATAAATGTAGAAAGTTGCTAGAAGAATAACAGGATTTATGTTAGCATCTAAAATGGTAGCTACTGACAGTATTCCTTCTGCAAGATTTAAAACTAGGATATGTGAGTGTGTGTGTGTGTGTGTGTGTGGGTGTGTGTGTGTGTGTGTGTGTGTGTGTGTGTGTGTGTGTGTGTGTGTGTGTGTGTGTGTGTGTGTGTGTGTGTGTGTGTGTGTGTGTGTGTGTGTGTGTAGAGCTCTCAACAAATAAAGGACAAATCCAGAAATAATAAGAAAAACATCTATAACAGCAGCTATTGAAAGTATTCCCTCTGCAAATCTTAAAGCTAGCATTTGTGCATGTGTGCGTATATAGCCCTCAACAAACAAGAGACAAATCTCAACAGAATTACGGAGAAATCCAGAAATAATATAAGACAATCATATCAGAGACACATTTAAAATATTAGAAAAATTAACTTGTGACATTGACAGGATAAGATAATATGAATTAATATAATTTTCTGAAGTACAAGAAGTTTATAACTCTAATTATTTTGATCATTTAAGTGTAATTCACCCTCTTTCACCCCCTTTTCTCTTAAAGACACCAGCTTTAGGAGGGATTAAGAGGAACAGAGCTAAAATCTGAATCATAATCAGGGGCTTCCTGAAAATCAATGTCACTTGAGAGGTGTGTGTGTGTTTCACCCATAAGGGAAGGGTTATAACTGAGCAGTGAGAAAATGCTGACTTCTTCCCTCAGACATCACAGTAAGTACTATTAAATTTCATGTTAGAGAGTAACATAATGAGCTCAGCGCAAAATGCAAGAAACAGTGCATGCACTATAAAAAGATGAACTAAAAAGGGTTAAGACAAGTACTACTGCTTACAGTCTAGGCAAAAAGTACTGAGCGCAGTGATTTTTAAGGAAGAGTTGTATTTTAAAAGATTGCAGTAACAGAAACATGGTATACAGAAAACCCTCACTGGTGTATACATAAATGGGGCAAGGTAATAACAGGGATGAGTAGGGTATAGCGATCTGCCTCAGAGAAGGAACGTTTCAAAGTAACAGAACAAGGTAATAAGGGGAGGGAGTAGGTAGCTATCTGCCTCAGCTCAGAAAGGGACAAAGTAGCACAACACAACAATAAACAGGATGAGGGAGGTATAGCTATCTGCCTAGCTATCTGCCTCAGAGAAGGTAAGCACAAGGTAATACCTCAGAGAAGGAACGCTTCAAAAGTACAACACAAGGTAATAACAGGGATGAGTAGTATATAGCTATCTGCAGAGAAGGAACGTTTCAAAGTAACAGAACAAGGTAATAACAGGGATGAGTAGGGTATAGCGATCTGCCTCAGAGAAGGAACGTTTCAAAGTAACAGAACAAGGTAATAACAGGGATGAGTAGGGTATAGCTATCTGCCTCAGAGAAGGAACGCTTCAAAGTAACAGAACAAGGTAATAACAGGGATGAGTAGGGTATAGCTATCTGCCTCAGAGAAGGAACGTTTCAAAGCAACAGAACAAATCAATATACAAGAGTAGGTGGCTGAGCTCATTTACTCTGTAAACTGCAAAAATCAGAACAGAATGTACACGGCTTTTATACAAATCTACACTTACGATGAAGAAAAATCTAGAAGGTATTTTAAGAATAATAAGGAAAGTTGAAGTAATGATGATTTACTGTGACGTATGCTTAAAGGACAACTGAGGCTGGTGGTATGTCATCGATGTTTAATGACTGTCTTCATAATTACGGTGGTGGGACAAAGGACAAAAAAAATGGGGTCAGATTTTAAATATTGCTCTTTTAAAATTAAAAATCTGCAGCCTGCTAAATTAAGATGTTTTGTGCTTACATGCATTTTGTAAAACATAGGACGTCTGTCATTATTTAATGGCTTCAATCACCAGTGCTTTGACAGAAAACCACAAGTGTTATAAGAAACAGATGAAAAATGAGGCAAAAAACAAACATTCTGCAGAAATCTGGACAGTTGAGAGGTATGGTTGGCTGACTGGACTGGTGGACGAGTCAAATTAAAATGTAGCGTAAATCAAAGTAGTAGTTTAGCTTAATGGCTTTTTTACACAATTATATTTTTGGTGAAACAGATGGTGAAGAATTGCACTTAATGTATAATGACAACTATTAAAAAGTATAATATAGACTTTTTCTTTACTTCAGAAAAATGTGTATTAATTTACATTGTCTTATTCTGTCAAGTGAACAGTACTGAAAATGTCCCTAATTATTTTTGTCCCTGATTCCGAAGAGAGGTGACTGATATGCAATGAATGAATGCATGGCGGAGAGGCAAAAGTTTGTGGGGTATCCTCCTGTCATGAGTTCTTAATTCATCAAGGCTGTTTTCATCTATTATTGATTATTTCTATTGATTGGACTGTCAATGAATGCTACTCTGTTTTATGGGGGTGGTTAGAGGAAGAAAGAGATCTACCTGTTTTGCATCTACTCTTCTGAAGTAAAAGCCAATACCAAAAGGCTCTGGCTGACTAAGACTGCAGATGACTGCAAGCTAGGTGCAGTCACTGAATCTCCGAATGACCTAGCCATCCTGTAGGAAGGTTTGTCCCAAAAAAAATAACTGGTGCTAAACTCATGGACTGAAGCTAAAAGCCAAAAAATGCTTTACTGTATACTTTGGGGAGTTAACTACCCCAGGGAACTACCACATTGACAATACACCCCTAAGAGTTGTCCAGTTGTTCAGGATTTGGAAATGTATGTAAATAGTGATCTAACTTTTGACCAACATGCATATATTGTTGTAAGAAAGTCCTTCAATTTTACACAGTTTATAAACAGTGAGATTGTATCTAGATCATTGTCCCCCTTTACTCAGCCCTCATTAGGTCAGTCATTGAATATAATGCCCTCTTTGACATGCATCTTTCCACACACATGCAACAACTGGAATGCCCACAGAGATGCCATACTAAAAGGATACAAGGCCTAAACAACATGCCCTGCATGGACCAACTCAAAGCCCTGTCACTATACTCGGTTACCTTCAGACTGCTAAAAGGTGACGTGTGTCCAGGACACAAGGCTTTCTCCAACCCATTACTGACGAATTTACTGTACATCAGTAAGTCAAATGGCATCAGAAATACTCATCAACAAAACGGTTTGGAGAGACAGGTATATTTTGCAGAGGATACCACTGCTGTGGAACAGACTCCCCATCCACATTAAACAAAGTTCAACCTTGTCCACATTCAAGTGCAACTTAGATCTACAGATGGGAAACAGAATATGTGTCCTAGGACTGCCCCCTGTACTACTAATGGACAGAGATGGCTCCTAAATGCTTTATCCCATGCATGTGCCCCCTCAAATGATCTGTGGTATGATGCATGGCTCTCCTCAAATCATCTGCGGTATGATCTCAGTTATTCCCATTGGGGTAATACATAATTATTGACTATGGGATGAGTAAGGCCAATCTATAAGCAAATGGTTAGGATATTTTGATAAAAAAAAGGGAAACTGGCTAGGCTTACAATGGTGCGCAAGGGCAGCCATCTTAGTACTTATGAAACCATGAATTCATAATTCATCAGAACTTTTAATTTACTGATTATTATTTTTATACATTGGACTGGACTTTCAATGAATGCTATACTATTTAACAGGAGGAGGGGGAAGAGATATGAATTCTTAATTCATCTAGGCTGTTTTACCTATTAGTTGAACGAATGAATTCCATTTCCTTAAGGATTTTCTGAAAATGGTTTGGTTTCAAAAAGATCACTGTATATTTACTTAGCAGACTTTGTTCTAATGTATATCAGCTATTTGCTATTGGCACTGTCAACTGTTGACTTCTTTGATGCAGTTTGTACTATAGATGTTTTCCTCTGATGACATGTTGAGCAGTACTTCTACATATGATGCTGGATCATAGACAAGGAAGGCAATGAATTCAGAATAAGAATACCACAATTTTTCTTCATGTGGAAGAAAGGATTTTTATGGAATTCCATGCATGCTGATATCATTCATTGCTCAACTTCTTATTAATAATGTACATCAGAGAAATTGCATCCAAGTGGCTGGTCCAGTCCAGATCCTAGCTTCAGAAATGGTTCTGTGTTAAAATACCTTGCATACATTTTCTGGCTGAAAATGCGAATGCTCAAACCTGAATTTAATGTTGACATTGTAAATTCATTTTTTTCTTGCATTTAGTTTTCGATGCTTTAGTAATATCAAACCTAGAAGTGATAAAAGGGCAGAGAACCAGGCGTCAGGCTTAACTGCATAGGTTGCCTTAGCCTAGGTTCCTTATGACAGCTCAGCCTTAATATTTTACCAAGGCAATAGAGTGGTGTGAGAATTTTATATTGGCTGCACACATTGTCAGTAAGTCATCATTCATATACTTGCCTACGTAAGTTGCCTTTGAGGTCGCGGTGACTCACAATACATCACCATCCTTGGAGGATCAGCAATACACATCTCTGAATGCCTGCCTTTATTGCTCACATATGCCATTCATTGCTACTTTTTGAATGCAGCAAAGTAGGCAAGCTATAACATTTTATGATGCTGTTGGTATTTGGACTGAACCTGAAAACAGATGTGGTTTGTGCCAAATTCTTAACTGGTACATTGATGTTATACAGCAAACATCTGATGTTATTCAGTCCTGCTTTACTTTTAATATGTTAAGGGAAAGTTAACTGTGTGATTTCTTTACACTGCTAAATCTATGTTGTGTTTGGTTATGCATCACATGACAGGTAAATGATTAATTCTGAAAATGCATTAAATTTGCCTCATGTTTTTGTTGTCAAGGTGGTTCCCCCCTACCCCTGGGCTCCAAATAGCCTAACTACTCTTCTGCCCAATTGAATTAAATTCTAGAGGTTACACAGCAACTCTATGCTTACTCTGATTGTAAAAGAAATCTGGAAAACCTCCTTTGTTTAACTGAAGTGAACGTGATGAGCTGCAAAGGAAATCACATGAGACAGGAATGAATCCTCCACTCCAGCACAAAAGCTTAAGATTTAGCAGAAGAAATATGGTCAAACAGTGATAGGACAGCTGAGGGAAATATTAACATTCAAAAATAAATAAATCTGTTGTCCATGGATTCTGAGCTTCGCTGAATTTAGCAGTCATGGATGGGTGCGCCAGACCTTAATAAAAAACAAACATTTATTTTTATCAACGTGTTCCAATATGGCTAAACTTGAAAACACTCTATTATCTTACTGTTCAATGATAAAAGCTACACTGTGTTGCAATGTCATCTGTACATGTACCTAGTGAACCAAGGGTTGGGATGGCGGGGGTTATTAGGCAACCAGAAACCTTTTGGGGAACATTTAGCAGAATGTTGCATACACACCTGAAGAAAGGATTAAGGTAATATGACAGAAAACTTGAAAGAAAACATCATTACATTGGCACGATTGTTTTTTATTTAATAAGATTATTATGCTCTTTCCAAATGTGCTCTGTTTGTTATAATTCTAACATCTCAGAAAATTTGTCATAATTAAATAGCATAAGTTTATCAAATGTAGAAAAAACAAAATTTAAAGGCAATTGGCAATGCTGATGTAACAGTGGAATAACAGCCTGTCTCCCTCCCACCTCAGGCTGACATAAGTATTATTCCTTACAGATGCATCCCTTTGTAGTTTACCAATTACACAGCATTTGTCAACCATGGTATAATTCAAGAGATTTCCTCCTTACAGGCAATTTATTTTCATATTTCTCCTCTCCCTTTTAATATCTCTCTCTCTCTTTGTCCCTCTGTTCATAAATAGGTCATAGATTCATGGGTTGATATTAGGCTATCTGCCCTAGGGCATTTATAAGCCTAGCCAGACTGTGTTTGGCTTTCACCACCCTTTTAGATTCATTGACTGTGCCTCTGTTTAGTAGGTCACAGAAGATAGCCCTTTTAAGGTTAGTTTACTGTGCCTCAGTCTAGTAGGGACACAGAAGAGATCCCAGGGGTAAACCTACGATCTCCCATCCACTCGTCAAGATTTCTCTTGAAGAGGGTCATTGAGGGGCTCTGCCTAACATGGATTGGGATTTTGTTCCAGAGTGAGGGGAGCCTCTGGGATATGAATCTGTCCCTCCAGCATGTCCTATTTATTTCTGTGCTGAGGTTTATGTCCCTGGAGTGTGCAGCTCTAAGGGATTTGGATTTCCTGAGGTGGAGCATGTCCATTAATTCTGGGTTGGACATGGCTTTGTACGTCAGGCACAGATTGCCTCTGAGTAGGTGGTAAGCAACTGAGTAGAGCTGGAGTTTCTTTAGCTTAACTGCGTAGGGCATCTGTTTGAGCCCCTTGATCCTCTTGGTGAGGTACTTTTGGGGTCTTTCCAGTTGCTGCAGGTGTCGGGTAAGGTACATCCCAAATGGGGCACTGTATTCAATTATGGGCCTTATGAGTGATGAGTAGAGGGGCACAATGACCTCTCGATCTAGATGTGAACGCTTTCATGATAAGGTGGGCTATATAGAAGGTCTTTCTAACCACTTTGGCAACGTGATTGTCAAAGGAGAGATTGCTATCTACTTGCGTCCCCAAATCCCTAATTACTTCTTTCGTACTTAATGGATTACCACCTATGTGGTAATTTGTGGGCACTTTGTTTTTCCCAAAGGGGATGACTATGCACTTTTTGGCATTTAGTTTTAGGCCATGGCTCTGGCACCAGTTATCCATCTCTGTGAGACCCTTTTGGAGGATGCTTGTGTCAGTCAGCGAGTCGATTATGGCACCCAGTTTGCAGTCATCTGCGAACTTGGTCAGCCATAGTCCTCCCGTGTTAGCCTGTACCTCAGAGAAATACATACCGAACAAGAGAGGCCCTAGGACAGAGCCTTGTGGGATGCCACTTGTAACTGGTTTAGAGTCTGACATGGCACCTGCAATTCTGACCATGTGGGTTCTATCCCTGAGCCAGTTTGCAACCCATCTTGTGACATAGGGGTTGATATTTATGCTGGTGAGCTTATTTATGATGCCCAAGTGGGGTATTGTGTCGAAGGCTTTTGCAAGGTCCAGGTAGGTTGTGTGGACTACCTTCCCTTCATCTATGGCCTTGGTGACTGTTTCAAAGAAGTCGACCAGGTTCAAGAGACCAGATCTGCACTTAACAAAGCTGAATTGGGTAGGATCCAGTGTTTGGAGGGTCCCAATGTCTTTGTTTAAGAGGTCCATGATGATACACTCCATAGCTTTGCAGACAAGGCTAGTCAGGCTTATAGGGTGATAGTTTCCAGGGTCCGTTGTGGCACCACCTTTGTGGAATGGGACCACTGTTGCTGTACGCCATTCCTTGGGTACATATCCTGTAGTAAGGCTGAGATTGAACAGTGACTTTATGCGAGGGTTCAGTTCTTCTTGGAGCTTGTGTAAGATGCAGCCCGGGACACCGTCCGGTCCCATTGATGCTGTGTTTTTTGCTTTGGAGAGGGCAGCTCTCACCTGTGCATCTGTGATGTCAGGGAGGCTACATGCTGTTGGGATAGACATTTGCTCTTTTGGGGGGGAAGGGGGGAGAGGTTTGCACCAAACCTGTCTGCCAGGATGTTGGCAATGTCTGTGGGTTCAGTGTATTTTTTGTCATTTTGCACTAACTCAGAGCATATCTGGGAGTTGCCACACAGGTTCCCGACATAACTAAAGAAGGCCTTGTGATTATCTTTAGCGTCTTGTGCAATTTTTCTTTCGAAGCTGGCCTTAGATGATTTTATGAGGGATCATAGTTTCTTGCTAGTACTGATCAGAGATGCCTTCCCTTTTTGGGATTTTGCTCTATCATGTAGTAGCTTCCTCCTTCTGTTGTATAGCTTATTTATGGCTGGGGTCCACCAGACAGGTCTCCTGCCCTTGGAGGAGTGAGTCTTGGTTTTATTTGGGATAGTACGATCCATGTATTCCTGAAGGTGTCCACAGAATGCGTTTGTAAAGGATTCTGCGGTTTGGGCCGTATTTTCCATTGGCCCTGGGGCTTTGAAGGATTCCACCTCGGTTTTGAGAAGTGCGAACTTTGCTTTTGAGAAGTTCTTCACTGTGGTTTCCTTGGCTGGGGGTGGGGACGGGATATGGATGTCCCGTGAGATTAATTTATGGTCAGATCTTACCAATGAGGGGTATACTTCTGGTATGGAAAATAAAGTCCCCATGTTGGTTATGATCAGCTCCAACATGTTATCCCCTCTTGTGGGAGTGGTGACCAGTTGTTCCATAGCATTTTGAGTTTATAAATTCTAGGAACCATTGGGCGAGGGTGTTGGGGCTTGAGTAGTGCTCCCAGTCTATGTTTAGGTAGTTGAAGTCACCCAATATAATGGTGTTTGGAGAGATCTTCATATTCTTCAGTGTTCTCAGGAAAGCCGAGTGGGGTTCCTGAGTTTGGGAGGGTGGTCTGTAGCAGGCTACAAACTGAAAGGCAGTTTTGCCTACTGTTAGTTGCACATGGATGGTCTCCGATGCTTCGTGCAGTGCCACTAACCTGGAGGTGTGGGTATCTTTGATGAATATGGATACTCCCCCTCCTTTTGTGGTTCGGTCTGAGTTTTGGGGCTGAAAAGCATGGTATGAGGTATAACCTGGTAGTGCTGGGGTGCTCTCGGGAGCCTTGAAAAAGGTTTCTACTACTGCACAGATATCGATATTCTCCATACTGAGGAGAGCCTCGAGTGCGTGCATCTTGAGGTTTAGACTTCTGGTGTTGAGCAGCATTACCCTTAGTTTCTTTTTCTTTGTGCTGTCTATGGAGGTGGGTTTGTCTTTTGAGCCTTGCCTAAAAAAGGCACTATGGGGGTGGCAAGAGCCTTAGCCAGTATTTGAAAGCCCAGGGGTGACAGGTGCAAGCAGCCCCTAGTGAAGCAACGTGGCATGTCGAGCATGTCATCCCAGGTTGACAGACACTGGATCCCCTTTGAATGACACCAATACTTTAGCCAATTGTTAAAATTGATCATTTTGTCTTTATACTGTGGCATCATTCTTGGAGAGGGTAAGATGCTACTCAAGGTCAGGGTCATACTGGCCTGGGCTACATGATCAGAGAGCTCCTCTATGTCTCTTTTCATGTAGTCCAGGGAGGTATGTCTCAGGTCATTTACAACAGCATGGACAATGACGGAGTCATATTTGTACTTGCTTTGGAGTGACCTGAGTGCTTGTGTTATGTGGTGGATCCTGGCACCCGACAGGCAGCTTACAGTGACCTTCTCCTTGTTCAGCCTGGTGAGTGGGACGTCAGTGTATCTGACAATAGAGTCACATATTACAAGTGTATTAGGTGTGTTGTTTAGCCTTAAGGGCTGTGACTGTGTGGCACACTGACTTTGTGAACTATGTGATACGTGGGTATTGTTGTGGGGTAGCGGTTGCTTGGATATCTGCTTTCAAGGTCTCTGCTGCTTGGGCAGATTTTTATTTAGAGCCTCCGAGTATGTTTTTGTGTGTTTATGTGTTTGGTTTGCTGTTGCAATAGGCCTATGTGAGACTGGATTTGTGGTGTGTGTGGTTACCTTCTCCTCCTGACTGACTGCGCCAGTACTGGGTTGAGAGAGCTCAGCCTCCAGTTTGGCTATATAGTTGCATCTCTCACATATATTTGAGCTTGTTGGGAGGAAGAGAGGGTGGTCTGTGTACATAAGGCAGTTGTAACATTGCCTCAAGATTCCCAGATTCACCAGCTGGACTGGAGAGTAAACCCGAAACTGACTTTTGGACATGCCAGAATAGTATAAGGAACTACTTTTTGACTGATCAAAAAGGACCAATAGGGAGCCAAGTACTTAAAGGGAGTATAAGAGGGTGTGGTGCTTTAGTTTATTAGTGCTTACTTATAAGATTACTTATACGAGCAACTGCAGGGCTTTAGAATGAAAATAGAGTGCTTACTTTGAGATTTAGAACAGTTCTAAGGGAAAAAGTGAAGAGCAGACTTTGTGGAGCCGGGAATAGTTTAAGTGGCACTGCCCGATGCTGCGCTATGCGCAAAATCATGCAAAACCACGCAAATCCGGGTTTTAAAGCAGGGAAACTGAAAGAGATAGGAATTGACCCAAAATGGCCAATAAGCTACTAGTTTCAGGGCTGAGACCACTCCTCCAGGGACAGATAGGCTGCTCAAAGCTCCCCATTCTCACTGGTGAACAGAGAAGCTTCTTCCTATCCAAGTAAGTATATGGGCAACACAGGAAACTATACCACAGTCCAGAATTCAGCAAAACCTGAAATCTGGACTAATCTAGTTCAGCAAAGGTGGGAAAAGTGAATGGGTCACTCTTCTTTATAAAGTCCCCCACACTGTCTACTCTTTTTTGTTTTTTGCTTACAAATATAATTTGTCTGCTCTGACTCCATATTTGTTGTAAAATCACATTTGCTTAATGTTACTTATAAGGCCTTTTCACAATAATCATGTTGAATACAGAGGTTCTAGCCATTAAATATAACCTTTCCTGGGTACCGGCACCGCTTCTTTTATATTGGTAACCGTTAACATTTTATGAGTGCCTCAAGTAATTAATATTTTAACTAGTGCAATGTCTACGGACTCATGATTTTCATATTTATTATTCTTAATATATAGTGTGTCTTGTGAGAGATTGGCTGTGAATATTATGATGCAAGACCTCAGTCCATTCACTTCAAGTTCCTGCAGAAGAAATCTTCATTTCTCAGCACTACTCCGTGTGAACACATACTTGAAATACTACTGTTTCTTTTTACTGTACTACACAGGTGTTCTTATGTGAAGGAACATTTGTGTTGCAGTGGAGCTGTTCTTCCAGAGGCGTTATAGTCAGGCACCTTAATTAGTGGAATATATGTTAGGAAATAAATACAATAAGGATGTCATTGTAGCATCTTCATGAGAAGAAATTGCATGCAATTTACATGCAGAGAGAGAGAACCCAGGATGTTGGAAAATGTACTTTTTCACTGAAAGAGCTGTAAATGCATGAAATAACCATTTTTTTATAAAGACAGCTTCAACATAAGAATTCAAACTGACATGGGGCACACAGAAAACTATATAGCAGAAGAGGGTGAGTATGTGGAAAACAGCTGAGATTATAATCTGCAGTTGTCTTTCTATACTAAGTTTCATGAGTTATGAGAGCAGAACAAAATGCCCTATAAATGATTTACATATCTATTTCTTTAACAGAACTTACTGCAATTCTGTTTATTTAGCAAGTGTTTTATTGAGTCATTTATAATACAATTTGCTAGTCAGAGTTTTCTTAATATGCAGATACATGTTATGTTCACTGTTAAACTAAGAATCATTCAAAAGCAAATAGTCTTTTGAGCTGCAATATGAATTAGTTTTAAGCTGAACCCGTAAGGGTTA